>NC_069502.1:744439464-744556964 GCF_027579735.1 Bombina bombina | reverse complement strand
GGAGTAAAGCCTGATTCTAATGGTTATACAATAGAAGCCACTGTTTCGTTCACAGGGAGGATCTACCATAAGCACGTCCCAAAGTGGAAATATCAAACAATCAGACAAAAGTTATGTTAAAAACCTTGCAAGCCCCCACACATCCATTATGCAGATTTATTGAAATAACTATCAAAGTAAAAAAAGAAAAGGGGGGGGGTCCACAATACTCAAAAACCAGATAGTACGTAAAGGGACACTAAACCCATTTTTTTTCCCATTTGTGATTCAGATAGAGCATGCAGTTTTAAGCAACTTTCTAATTTACTCCTATTATCAATTTTTCTTTGTTCTCTTGCTTTCTTTATTTGAAAAAGAAGGTCTCTAAGCTAAGGACAATGACAGGGGGAGAGAAAGAAAGGGATTAAGATAGCACTCATTCCTACTACTAAAGTGTACAATGTAAAAAATAAACTTTAATCGTGCAAATACTTAAAAACAGGGAGAAACCCTGACCCCATTACATTACCCCCACTCCCAGTAAAAGACCGTGGGTCACTCCCCTGTTTCCTGTCCGATAGCTGGAAGCGTCGGCTTCAGGTGACAGGAGTGACCACCACTGTGTAAAAATAGCAACAAACGCTTTTCGGCCATTATCCAGCCTCTATCAATGTTGAATAAAATGAACAAGCCGAAGCTCAGTGAATTGCTGCCTTTTAAACACCACTGAACCGCCGCTGAGGCAATTGCGAAAGAATTCAACTGACACACCTCCTATGCATCCAATGAGATTGATAGTAATGGGCTGACAAATTCTCTAATGGCCAAAGTGGTAATACGGCATGCTCAGTGGTGGGCGGCAGTTACTGCTGATTGGGTATATGTCAGTAAAGGTAAATAAATGCCTATTATGACATCATCCGCTTGTAAAAGGATAGCTAGTAAATGCAGGAAGATACTATTGCAAAATACCTATAAATATTGACGATGACCTAGAAACAGATAGTCAAACAATTCTCCCTTTCGTAGTAAAAACTCAATATCGCATATAAATGCTATCTTACACTGTTTACACAGGCGGAGAAATAATGGCAGAATTACCTCCACACTATATAAAATTAATGGTATACTGTGGAGAAACTGACATCAAAAGATGACTAAGTTATAAGTGACATAACCAATAGCGATTTCTCAATATGATTTAAGCCTGCTGAAGTGTCTTAAAGGAGCCAAACTTATTTCAGTACCTTCAAAAGTCAATATGTACGTGTCCATACACTGATCAATCAAAATAGCGATGCAAAGGGCTAGTTTAGTACAGCTAGCTAGTAACAGAAAAGGCTGTTAATGATAGACCTATTATATCCATTACCACGAACTTGTGTATGGCTAAGTAATCTTAAGTAATCAAACAGTAATGCTCAACAACTGACACCTCATAAGTGAAGCATAATACATGTACCTAAAGGTTACGCAAAATTACACACCCCAAACAAATGCTCTTAAGATTAACCCCTTGAGTACTAATGACAGCTCTGAGCCGCCATAAATTGTCTCAGCTCAGAGCCGTCACTAGCACTCTCCCACCTTGAGGGAGATCTGGGGGCTCCCACCCGCTCCTACCCCGGCGATTTGGCCTGCATAGTGACAGGCATTGTCGGGGCTTCACGCTATGCGCGGTGACGTCACGCTCAATAACGTGATGACGTCACCCCGTAACTTTATTTATACTTAACAATGTTAAGTAAAGGCGCATGAGGCATGCTGCTTAGAAGCCTGTATCTCAGGCATCTAAGCAGTTACAGACCCCCAAGACCTACCGTTGGAATGGTAATTGCCTAACCTTTCCAACAGTGTAAGCCTTGGGGATCTGAAAGAAGAAATTAAAAAGTTAAAAAAAATTCTTCAAAAAATAAAAAAAAGCTTAGCACCCAGGTGGGAAAGTGCTTAGCACTCAAATGGTTAAAGGACATGAAACTCAAACATTTTTCTTTCATGATTCCGTTAGACAAGTTTAAACAACCTTCCAATGTACTTCTATTATCTAATTTGCTTAGTTCTCCTGGTATACTTTGTTGAAAAATCATACCTAGGTAGACTAAGGAGCTAGCTAGGGCCTGTGCACCAGTTTTTAAACACCACACCTTCTCAAAGGGACAGCAGTAGCTTGTATAACACAAATTAAATTTTCAGAAGCAACACACACCATTGCCACCTCTAATCACGCATATTGTTTGAATACTGATGCTCGGCACACACAGGATATGTGCATATGTCACTGAAAAACAGTAATACATTTTATTAGAAGCATTTTTGCTAAAGGGAGTATATTGCAAAAATGCTTCTATTTCCATTGAAAAACAAAATTTCATTGTTGACATTTCTATCCCTTTAAAAAGGGACATTGTACACTAGATTTTTCTTTGCATAAATGTTTTGTAGATGATCCATTAATATAGCCCATCTGGGAGTGTTTTTGTAACAATGGATAGTTTAGCTTATTTTTTTAAAAAACATTGTGCTAATTTTCAGACTCCTAACCAAGCCCCAAAGTATCAGATGTAGACCCAGGTCTACAAACTCATGTTTCTCTTGTTCATTTAAAGGGTTCTTTTCATATGCAGGGGAGGGGGGTGTCTGCTCTTCTTTATTTCCCGGCCCCTTTAACTTTGTTTCCCAGCCTAACTTTATCATAAGTGCTTGACTGAGCTTCTAAGTTTTTAAAAAGGTTTTATACTGGATTTTTAAATTTCAAACTTTATTAAATATAATAAAGGACATACATAGTAAAAGCAACAAGTGTAACACATTTTGGTTGATCAACACTATCTTGTGCATTTACAATCAACGCTTGAAGCAGAATCTCAGTTGCATTGCTAAACAAAAAAGGAAAAAGGCATGGTAAGAACTGATGAAGGTGGGGAAAAATTAAACAAGTAATACATTAAAAAGAAAAAGTGGACTTCCGGTGGGCGGAGCTAACGGCAGGCAGCAAGGAGTGAGAGCTCCGTGTTCTAAGAGCTACAATCTTCATTAATCCTGCTGTCTGCCGTCTTCCCACATATCAGCCTTGTTGGGCATTAGTAAGCCCTTACTGGCAACCTCTAGTGAAGGGCCCCACATCGCCCTTGCCCTCGGAAGGAGCCGTTGCGCATTATCGCGCGGAAAAGCCACAACTGCCGGGCGCCATATTGGGGAAGGCCCTCAGGACGCAGACCGCACATCGGAGCTTGCTGGGAGGTAGCGGGTACCTAGGCACGGACAAACTCAACGCCGGATGGTACACAGGTAGCAGGGAAACAGCATGCAACGAGAGACACAGTGGGGAGATAGACACGGGAGCGGGGTCACACCTAAACTGCTGGGCGCCATACTGGAGCAAACCCCCACTACACAGACCTCACACCTGAACTTGCTAGAGGGTCGCTTGTGCCCCAATTCAGAAGATCCCAACACCGGATGGTGTTCAGGCAGCAGAGGCCTACATCAAAGAGCACAACTGAGGGGTGGACACAGGAGCAGTGTCACACCTAAGGTAACGGGGTGAGAATTAAAGCAAAGGGAGGCCCCGGTTAGCAACACATGCAGAGTAAACAACAATACAGATTTTATTTGCCAGCCCTACCCTAATACAGCACACCTGCACAAACTAGCTGAACTCTAGATGATTTCACATTTCAGTGCTGGGGATATCTGAACGTTACAGAGGCTAAAGCACATGATAAACTTTTTATTCTAAAAGAATGCTGTGGGGCATGTATGAACTGAGCTAGAGACCTGAAAGAAGGTTTATCACAGCCACCCATAAAACAAAATAAAAAGGATCCCTGCAAACCCTCTCACATAATCCTTCTGCTACCCACCATCTATCAACCAACAGTGACACCTAGTGGCACAAACATATTAAGCCTTATCTCTATCTGAACTGTGTTATTGTAATATCAGTGCCTTTTACACCTCACATGAAGGTTGATAAATACTTCAAACCTCTCACTAACACACTAGAGGGCAAGATGACCTCAAAATCAAAACAAACCGACAGGAGGCAGCGACATGTCACAGAATCACAGATTGAAATTCCCCCTCCCCAGGCTCCTCTCATTTAACGATTAATGAATCAACAAACCTACTACAAGAGTTAAAATCTTTTTTTCTGCCTAAAATGGAATCCCTCCAAGCAGGTATGGACACCCTAACTAGTGAGGTGCGCCAATTTTCTACAAGGATGAATCAGGCAGAACAGAAGATCTCAGACATAGAGGACAGCCAGAACAATACTTCTACCTCCCTCAGACAATTGCTACGTCAGAATCAGGCGCTACAGGACAAGGTAGATGACCTTGAGAACCGTAGCAGGCGAAACAACCTCCGCATAATTGGAGTCCCAGAAAACATCAGGAACAAAGATCTGCTGGAATTCACAGCCCTCACATTTCCGAGACTTCTAGGCATTGATCCGGACCGCCTTCCACTAGACGTGGAAAGAGCCCACCGTATTGGCCCAGACAACGGCCTCTCCACTACTTCAGCAACCAGGCCCCGCCAGGTCATATTTAAATGCCTGAACTACCAAGAAAAGCTTGCCTTACTAAGGGCCTATAGGTCACATGACGCTGATGTTCTTTTTGAAGGGAAAAAGCTCCTGCTGTTTCAGGACTTCTCAGCAGAAGTAACCAAATTGCGCAAAGAATTTGCCCCCTATTGCTCCAAGCTGTACAATGAGGGCAGGCAAGTAGCGCTTCTTTATCCCGCCAAACTCAGACTACAGACCCCCGCTCTCCTAAAGAACTGAAAGCCTTTCTAGAAGCGGAGAAACAACAAGCTGATCCATAGATTTGGTCATATGCAGCATCACTATCTGGTTTTCTTTTTCAAGATGATGGGTTATGGACACACATGTCGTATGACACAGGAGGTTTTCAAAGCCGAAGATCCTACCATCGCTGGGATGGCCACCCCTGGAAAAATAGTCTTCAGGACACTGGGTGGGCGCAGGAGTGGCCCTTGCTGAGAACTGTTCTCTGCACTCCTGAGACTCCTACCTCACTAGAAAACAAGTTATTGCAGGCTGTTGTTATTGTTTTTTTACTGTTTTATTATACTTCTTTTGTATACTTCCCTACATTCTCAGGTACTTCATATATTGCTTATATGTCTGGCTTAGTTAACATCAAGGCATGTTCTCTAACCCTAAGCTATCATGTAATGGTTAACCCCCATAATATGCCGCACCAATATCGCCCCTTGCTTATAAACTACATACCACTGTATGCCTTAACTTTCTTTTTTCCTTCTCCCCTAGCAGAATACTCAGGGGCTGAGCTCGGCGGATGGGCTGACTGCAAACAGATATTTAGACCACTGACGAACATTTTGTCCGATCACCTCTCGCCAGTGATGTATGTAAGTCCTCTCCTCCACTACACCACACAACAGGTTACATATGTAATGTCAATATATTCCTCCACTCCTTCCCCCACGACACTCTTGCATACCCAGGTTACGACCACTACCCCCAACACTGCTTTCTTCCCTTACCCCCACACGGACCCGCTGCCCCTACTGTCCCACTAACCCCTCATATGGCCATAAAACTTAATGTAGTGTCTTGGAATGTGGGGGGGATAACCTCCCCAGCCAAGAGGAGCAAAATCCTTCAATATCTTTATTCAATACATGCAGACATTGCCTTACTGCAGGAAACACATCTCAGGGCAGAGGAACACGAGAAATTAAAAATAAGGTGGGTAGGGCACATCTTTTACTCCCCCTCGGAGGGAAGGAAGTGTGGGGTGGCAATCTTAGTACGCAAAAACCTGCCAGTAACCTTTTCTAATACAAAAATTGATGACAAAGGACGCTACATTTTTACTACCATCCAAGTTGACACACATAAATTTCAACTATGTAATGTATATGGCTCTAACCATTCTGACCAGGTGTTCTGGGCGTCATTACAATCACTCATTGCCCAACACTCAGACTCCCCAGTAATAGTGGGAGGGGACTTTAATATGGCGCAAGCTTGTCCATTAGACAGATTCCCTGACCCAGCCCTCCCCCCTACAAAGCAAAGATCACATCCCAAACACAAAAAAGAAATACAAATAATATCTACGTTCAGAGATGGGCTGGGGCTACATGACCTCTGGAGCTCCCAACACCCAGACCACAGGGACTATACTTGCGTCTGTAAGACGCACCACACTTTCTCACGCATTGACTACTTCCTCACATCCCCTCAACTTGCTCCTAACATCCTAGACAGCTACATCTTCCCAATCACAATATCAGATCACGCCCCCATAAAATTAACGCTGCAACCACGTAGAGTGCCTCCTTCCCAAAAGACTTGGAAGTTCCCCTCATATTTATACACTAATGCAGATTTTCGGCAACACCTGAAGGCCTTCTGGCTAGAATACACCTTTGATAATAACCGACACAGAGCCAACCCTGATCTGTTTTGGCATGCTTCCAAGGCAGTTATTAGGGGAAGAATCACAGCTTATACATCACATCACGCTAGGTCGCAAACTAAAGTCACCACACAACTCCTCACTAACTTGACCGATGCCTACAATACCTACCTAACTAGTCCTACAACACTGAATCGCCAGAAGTATTACGATGCTAAGAAAGAGAGAGAGAGACTCACACTTGCAGATCCTAGACCATAAGTTTAACATACACCGGCAGGGTAGGTTTTACCGACATGGGAACAAGGCTGGTAGACTTCTAGTAAACTTGGTGAAACTCCACACACCTAAATCCATCATAACTGCAATTAAATATGGGGTACACCTTAAGACTGACACCAAAGATATAATGAGGGAATTCACAGTGTATTACAAATCACTATAGACTAGCCAAAACATAAAGGAAGAAGACAAGCACACATTTTGGAGTAATGTTATAATACCTCAATTGTCGGAAACCCAGAGAGATAGTCTCAATTCTCACATACATGTGCAGGAAGTGCTGAGAGCCATCAGTACCTCAAAAATAGGAAAAGCTGCAGGCCCGGACTCCCTCCCTATTGAGTATTATAAGATTCTTAGCACTGACACTAGCCCCAGTACTAGCCTCCACCTATACTAGCTATCTGCTAGGGAAATCTACCCCAGATGCGAGATTCACTGACGCTAATATTTGTATCCTACCAAAGCCCAATAGAGACCATACACTACCCTCCTCATATAGACCGATCTCACTGCTTAACAGTGATTACAAGTTATATACCAAAATACTGGCAGACAGATTGGCGGAAGTACTGCCAGACCTGGTGCACCCAGACCAGACTGGCTTCATTAAACATCGAACCTCAGTAATTAACATTAGGAAAACACTTGCTGTCATATCCCATTACTGCAACTCATACTATACAGACCATCAGAAACCCAAGGTAGATGCATGCTTACTCGCCATCGACGCCGAAAAGGCGTTCGATAGAATAGAGTGGGACCATCTTTATACCTCTCTGGAAAAGTTTGGCTTATCTGGGCACTTCCTTAATGCACTCCAACAACTATATGTATCACCCTCAGCTTCTATACTCATTAACGGTCAGATATCCCCCTCATTCCGCCTGGAAAGGGGAACCAGACAGGGGTGCCCCCTATCACCGTTGCTCTTCAACCTGGCGATAGAGCCTCTAGCATGCTATATTCGCCAGCACAGTGAGGGCCTAAAAATTCATAGACAGACTGTAAAACTTATCTTTATACGCTGATGACCTCCTCTTATATGTCTCCAACCCACACACCAACATGCCCGAGCTATTGCGCATCTTAGACAAATTCAGTGCTGTTTCCGGATACAAAATCAACATAGACAAATCCGAACTAACATGGTTACACAACACAAAAAAAACCAACTGCAGGGCACCTGAAAGTGACTACGGGCACCTTCACATACTTAGGGATACACCTACACACTGACGTGAACAAATTGTACCACCTAAATATAGGCAAAACACTAACCCACATTCAGAGTCAGATAACAGGCTGGAGAAATTTACCACTATCTCTCACGGGTAGAATCCAACTCTTGAAAATGATTATTCTACCGAAATTGCTTTACCCCTTACAGATGCTTCCTCTCTTGTTGCCCAAACGAGACCTCAACACCCTGTCGGCCCTGTTCGGTAAATTTGTCTGGCATCATAGGAAACCGAGAATTAACAGGCTTCACCTAACAATGCCAGTCAATTCGGGTGGACTCAGTCTTCCCAATCTTAAATGGTACAACTGGGCATCCCTGTCTAAGATAGTGGTGGGGTGGTTGACCCAATCAGACTACTTCTCCCCCCCCCGTGGAAAGGGAACTCTTAACACCCATACACCCGGCTTTCCTACCGCACACACCGTTGGCAACACTTCCCCCACATATAAAACAAAACATACTATTCAGGGACCCGTTGAGAGCCTGGGCCAAGCTTTGTAAAACATGGGGGATAGAGTTCACATTTAGCAAATACTTGCCGCTCCAAGGAAACCCCAACTTCATCCCAGGGTATACCAAAGCTGTTTTTAAACATTGGGAACACCGGGGGTTGACCACGGTAGCACAATTGATTAACCCTATGACACAACAGGTGCTCCTCTTCACTGACCTCCAAACGCAGTAAGCCCTCCTTACCACACACAGATTCGCATATTTCCAAAGTAGACACTATGTGCAAAGCCTTCTGAATGAGGGATTAGCTTCCCTAGACATAACCAAGATTGCCGCTCTCTGTAACCTAGCATCTCAGGGACAACACTCCATATCCCCCATCTATAAGCTAATAGTTACATATCACGAAACACAAACAATGCAGGACATCATTACTAAATGGCAGGGACAGAGGATCCCTGAGGTCACAAAAGAACATATCATACATAGTATATCACCAGTCAGAGCAACCACCCTTTCAGCGGGCCTGCAGGAAACACAAATAAATTTTTTGCACCACGCATACATAACACCTAAAATCCGATCTAAATGGGTTCAGGACGCTGTAAATGAATGCTCTAAGTGATTGGCACCTACCCCAGATTTGATACACCTGGTCTGGGACTGCCCGAAACTGCTGAGATTTTGGGGCAAGACCAGATTTTGGTTGTCAAAAGTACTCACAACTGACATAACTCTAAAGGCAGCCGATATATTCCTCTTTCAGGACATCTCTCTATCTCCCAACCACCAAAAGTTCTTTAACTTAGTAGTGCTAATGGCTAGGAAATTAATCCTACAATACTGGGCTAAGAATAGGGAACCCCCTTTCAAAAAACTAACTCACGCAATATACCAGCAATTCCTGGCAGAACATGCAGACACACAAAGCAATCACAACGCTAGAATTAAGCCATTCATGAACAAGTGGGATCCATACATACTGTACTTGCCGAGGGGTCTCAGGAAAAAATTATTGCGTCCCTTTGAACACTCTGTGTTCATGCTGAATGAAAACTTACGTGGACGCTGGTGTATTCCAGAGTCTGACTCTGACTCTTAAACTGACCATGACTGACTTACTTGAGGGACCATTAACCAAATGAGGAGAACCACAAACTGAGATCACAGCCATCCGCCGTAGCAGAAGCCCGAAAACAACTGCATTTAAATAGCGAAGGTATCTAGACTGTTTTTTGTTTTATGTTAACTGTTGGCACTACTGCATCTGATTTTAGGTCTGATCAGGGTCTTTCAATATTGCCAACCTTTATAGCAGGCCTGAATACGCACAAATATACTTGGCGCAGGATGAGACTTACACAAGTATTAATGAGGAACTCACCAATGTGCGGTCAATGCCTTAGAGTAAATTTCGAATGCACCTTGAATTGTATAACTCTACAACGTCCCTAGTCTTATTGATGCTGGTTGCCGTTATTTATTATTTATTTTTTGTTGTTGTTCTGTTTAGTTTTGTACTTTTTTGTTGTGTTATTTTAAATGTTTTAAGTACACAGGGGGCTTGGCCGCTTCACATGGCTCAAGAAAATACTTTATGAACTCGAAACAGACTCAACCACGTTGAAAAGACTATACTATGCTATATACTGTTATGTCTAATGATGAACATTATTGTGTAATGCTATGTGGTGCTGATCAAGTTTACCCTGAGAAAAACTTCAAAAATAAAGTTAAAAAAAAAAAAAAAAAAAGTGGTTGCTGTGTCGGATCAATCACACAAGTATATTACGGTGTCCCTGTAAGTCTAATTACACGGTTAATTCTCATTTGAAAGTGGGGGTTTAGGTGTCTGTATATACTGGATTTTCATTTCAGTATCTGTTCATATTCTTCTTTATAGCAGTGTCTATTACATGCAGTTTTATGTAACTGTATGTATACTGTCCCTTTAAGAAGAAGTCTCAAAAAATACTAAACGTCTTTTATAAATTGTCCTTTTAATCTAAATTCTTTAGAAAAACCATCAACACATTTGAAAGTGATGACTGACCAAAAATTTGTGATGTACTCCATCTGGAAGAAACTGCATAACTGTGTAAATAAAAAAAGGTGTGTAGGTCTAGCACTAGTATGTACACCTACTGCTCTCTCCAGGAAAGGTGCCTAGTTAACCTTAAAGGGACATGAAACCTACATTTGTTCTTTCATGATTTAGAAAGAGCATGCGATTTTAAACAACTTTCTAATTTACTTCTATTATCTAATTTGCTTCATTCTCTTAATATTCTTTGCTGAAAAGCATATCTAGATAGGTTTAGTAGCTGCCTCGTGTGATTGGCTCACCCATGTGTATTGCTATTTCTTCAATAAAGTATATCTAAAGAATAAAGTGAATTAGATAATAGAAGTAAATTGGAATGTTGTTTAAAATTGTATTCTCTATCTGAATCATGAAAGAAAATTTTTTGGGTTTAGTGTCCCTTTAAAGTGCAAGAAACAGATTGGAGTATGGAGTGAGCGCCAAAGACAGAGGTGATGAGGACAGTGGACTACTGGTATAAAATAAATATATTTATATAATCTAACAAACAAATTAATACACTTTAATACATATTAATTACTTAAAAACATGGATCCATGTGTACACAAAATATAATAAAACAATTCCAAAAAATACAGTAATTTAAATTGAAGGCTGGTTTTTTCCCCCACAGGTTTTTATCACATTATATTGGATTTTAGCAAGTCGAGTTTTTTATATATATTTTTTTCCATTTTTTCCTCCTTTCACAGGAATAAACCACACCCATCATAGGATGTATCACTCCAATTAATATTGGATTTTTTTCACATTTTTATTTTTACCATTGTTTAATTTTTTCATGTTTTAAGTTTACATGTCCACTACACATTTTTTTGGACTTGATTTTTTGTGTTGTTTTTCTTGTGGTTTTATTTTGGAAATTAACTAAACAGGACCGTTTTTATAGCACTTTGGACACCTATTCACCAAAGATAGACATTCACAATATTAATTTTGGACACATTCACTGGATTATTTCACATTTGGACACTTATTATATTTGAATTTTACCAAATTTTTACATTGGTATTGCTATACGAACTCTGTTCTTATTGTATCAGACATGGATCCATGTTTTTAAGTAATTAATATGTATTAAAGTGTATTAATTTGTTTGTTAGATTATATAAATATATTTATTTTATACCAGTAGTCCACTGTCCTCATCACCTCTGCCTTTGGCGCTCACTCCATACTCCAATCAGAAACTGCATAACTCACATGTAGTAAACGGACAACATACAATTTACTTGTAGTGGCCACGTTATTGTCATCATATAAAATACTTAATAGGGTCATACCATGCAAACATGAGATGCTAAGTCGTAGACTTTTGTGTTTTCTGAGTGGGTCAAAAATATAAAAAAAAAAGATTAAGATCTTCAAAATTGGAAAAAATTTTTTTTTTCTTTATTAAATTATATAAAAGACTATTGTTTGTTGTAGAATGTAGTGTGCATTGAAAAATATATATATTAAAAAGTTAAAGACAGTAAACACAAGGGCTGCAACCGATTATTTTCATAATCGATTAGTTGGCCGATTTTTTATCCGATTATTCAAATTTTTTTTTTTTTTTTTTTAAAGATTACTTAAAATGAAGGTTAAGTTACCGTAATGTCTATACGGTATAGCATTAAGTGTGTTAAATAAACATAACTTTCATTCATCAATTCTTATATTAGTCTGCATTATTCAAGTTATTACCTTTCAAAATTAATTCATGAACGTCCACAAATTCAACCCGTTTTTCAGGGGTTTTTTTTTTTACCGCTGGGTCACGTTTTTGAGTAATCCAATTGAAATGTCGGCCGTTAGGCGGTCATCACTTCACGTCATCCGCCCTTTTAGTAGTAAGCGCATGCGCTATTGAAATAATCAGAAAATGCGAAAATACGTGCGCTTCCGTACTCATTTGGAACAAAGGTTAACTATTAGCCGCATGCGCAGTGGTTCGCAGCATTGCCTATTAGTGCATGCGCAGTTAGAGACTGCAGCAAGAACGCGCAATTGAAAGACACAGGGACTGCTGAAGGGGGAAGTAGGGCATGGGAGGAGTCGTCTAAGCGGTAGGGATTTTTAGATATAATTTTTATTAGAAAATATTTAAAGTAATGTAAAAAAAAAAAAAAAAAAACTTAGCGACTAGATTAGGGTCATATGGAGACATGCTAGGTTGTATTGCTTCATCTCAAACTTTACCTTCACTTTAAGGGATGGTCTACACCAATATTTATGGTTTAAAAAGATAGATGTTTTGCATAACTAACACAGACACTACTTAGCTAATATTAAGAAATTGTAAAAAATAGTTTTAAAATCCTCCTGAACTTAATAAAACTTGCTGGCTTAGTACGCTATTTCAGTCATTCTCTGGGCTAAGGCTGAATAAGTTCTGTTCACAGACTGGACTTCCTCATTAGTGTGAACATGCGTGTTCAAGTCCAAAACAGATTGTGTAATAAAAATGTATATTTCAAAATATAAAATTTTCTTACATTTGTGCAATAAACCAAAATTCCTAAGCACCCCTAACCACTAAATGTGTATAGTGATTAAAAACCCAGGGAAATAAATGCAAAAATCATATATCCCAGGTCTCTGAATCAGAAGGAAATTAAAATAATAGAACAGTGGAGTTTGCTAACAAACTGAAAGTTTATAAAAAATGTTAAAGTTGTATTTTTGATGTAAATTTTTGCAGTGCAGTGGCGATGTTTTTCCTGATGTAGCTGTGCAGGACTGGGTACTAAGAGGACCGAACAGGTAATTAAAGTAAACTTTTTGACTGGTCTGATGAGGTTACTTTGTCCTGCCTAACAGTGCCTAGTACCTAGTCCTGCACAGCTATATCTACAGCAACCCCCCGCTCAGGCCCGCTATTAGTAAGATGACGAAATTGCAAAATTATTTCCTACATAGTGATTCAAAGCACCGCCAACAGAAGAGCAAACCGGAACACATGGATCGCAAGCACGCTGTGACTGCAAACTGAACAACTAACGAACGCTGGGTGCCAAGGAAGAGATACAAGATACTTATGCACAAACTTGTATACAAATACAATACAGCTTCCTGTAACGTCACGTAAACTACGCGTCAACCAATAGGATGAGAGCAGATTAATGCATCTAGTTCTGTAAAAAGCCTGCACGCCGTGGGAGTGGGGAGGAGTAAGGTGGCGCCATTGCGCAAAGCAGTCTGCATGCCGTGTGAGAGGGGAGGAGTAAGATGGCGCAGCAGCGCTGAACAGTGTATGAGGCTCAGCATAACTACGATTTTCATTATCGATTTTATCGATTAGTTGTTTCAGCCCTAGTAAACACCAAAACGTTTGTTTAAAAAGATAGATAATCCCTTTATTACCCATTTCCCAGCTTTGCACAACCAACACTGTTGTATTAATATACATTTTACCTGGGATTACCTTGTATCAAAGCTTCTGCAGACTGCCCCCTTATCTCAGTTCTTTTGACAGACTTGTATTTCAGACAATTAGTGCTGACTCTTAAATAACTCCACGGGCGTGAGCAAAATGTTATCTGCAAGGCACACATGAACTAACACCCTCTAGCTGCGAAAAACTGTCAAATACATTCAGATAAGAGATGGCCTTTAAGTGCTTAGAAATTAGCATACCTACGTTTAGCTTTCAACTAAGAATACAAATAGAACAAAGTAAATTTGATGATGAAAGTACATTAGAAAGTTGTTTAAAATGACATGCCCTATCTGAATCATGAAAGTTTAAATTTGGACTTTAAGGTCTCTTTAATAAAAAGAGTAATATGAACAAAGCATGGTTTAATAAACAAAATATAAAATAGTAAATCTTAGGTTCTAATTTCAAGCTCACTTTAAACATATAAAAAGAATGCGATTCAAACAGCAAATTATAAAATGTTAAAGTTGGAAATTATTCTTTAGGAGATCATTTGGGTAACCTATTACCCTGCACATGATTGGCCGGTATGCATACAGCCATACACAGTCCTCTCCCAAGATGTATAAAGGGAACAAAATTAAAACTGGGAACCATATTTATAAAAATAAAGCTAAAAACTGTTTAATGGCATTGTTACAAATTAATATTTGTTTAGCAGTGCATTTCTTGTTTTTTTATGTCATTTAAAATGAATGCAAAATCTTTTACTTCACCACACTAATAAAGCACATCAGTGTTTAAAAACAAAAGCACTATTAAATGTCAATACTAGAAAGCAGCATTATAACTATTTCCTTTTCCTGCACTACATCCTTAATTGTAGCATTGTTTTTTATTTATGGTGCAATGGTATCTAACAATTTATTTCTATGAATAATTACAACTTACTGAGTATTCCTTGTAATGATCTGCTAAACGCTGTCGCTCTTTCTCCTGAAGTATAACAGAATACTCTGAATGCTTAGTGGGGTACTCTTTTATCATGAGGTCTATAACTTCATCACTTCGTAAAGCCGTCAAACCTGGGAGGGTAATAAAAAGGAAACAGTCATCTGACCATTCACAATCAGCCAAAAAACTGATACTTAAATTGGGACCAAGAAGCAATGTGTTTTGTGAAGCAGGGAAGGAGAAACAGGGCTTGAAAACCAGGAAAATCAAATGAGGGACAGCTTGAAACACTAAAAATAATAAAATAAAAATAATTTTAAATAGTACAAAGTCATAATTAAGATTTAAGGACCTAGAGAGAATGATTCACTCTATGCAGAAGTTAAAGGCACGTTTAACCCCTTAATGACCACAGCACTTTTCCATTTTCTGTCCGTTTGGGACCAGGGCTATTTTTACATTTTTGCAGTGTTTGTGTTTAGCTGTAATTTTCCTCTTACTCATTTACTGTACCCACACATATTATATACCGTTTTTCTCGCCATTAAATGGACTTTATAAAGATACCATTATTTTCATCATATCTTATAATTTACTATTAAACTTTTTTTTATAAAATATGAGGGAAAAAATGGAAAAAAAAACCACACTTTTTCGAACTTTGACCCCCAAAATCTGTTACACATCTACAACCAACAAAAAACACCCATACTAAATAGTTTCTAAATTTTGTCCAGAGTTTAGAAATACACAATGTTTGCATGTTCTTTGCTTTTTTTGCAAGTTATAGGGCCATAAATACAAGTAGCACTTTGCTATTTCCAAACCACTTTTTTTTTTAAATTAGCGCTAGTTACATTGGGACACTGATATCTGTCAGGAATCCCTGAATATCCCATGACATGTATATATATTTTTTTTTAGAAGACATCCCAAAGTATTGATCTAGGCCCATTTTGGTATATTTCATGCCACCATTTCACCGCCAAATGCGATCAAATAAAAAAAAAAGTTCACTTTTTCACTTTTTTTTTACAAACTTTAGGTTTCTCACTGAAATTATTTACAAACAGCTTGTGCAATTATGGCATAAATGGTTCTAAATTTTTCTCTGGGATCCCCTTTGTTCAGAAATAGCAGACATATATGGCTTTGGAGTTGCTTTTTAGTAATTAGAAGGCCGCAAAATGCCATTGTGCACCACACGTGTATTATGGCTAGCAGTGAAGGGGTTAATTAGGTAGCTTGTAGGGTTAATTTTAGCTTTAGTGTAGAGATCAGCCTCCCACCTGACACATCGCCCCCTCCTGATCCCCCCCAAACAGCTCTCTTACCTCCCCCACCCCACAATTGTCCCCACCATCTTAAGTACTGGCAGAAAGTCTACCAGTACTAAAATAAAAGGCATCCTTCCCCCCCCTTTGCATATTTACATATGCTGCTGTGTAGGATCCCCCCTTAGCCCCCAAACAGCTCTCTAACCTCCCCCTCTACCTTCTTGGCAGCCATCTTGGGTACTGGAAGCTGTCTGCCAGTACCCAGTTTACAATATATAGTGTCTTTTTTATTTGTTATTTTATTTTTTTCTGTAGTGTAGCCCAAGACCAACCCCCACCCCCTCCCAGATCCCTTAGATTACTTTTTTGGGGCATTTCTTCTCCCCCTTCCTCCCACTTATACTTGATAATTTTCTGTAGTGTAGCGGTTCCCACCCGCTCCCTCCCTGTGCACGCGCCCGACTGTCCCGCCCCCCTCTGTGTCTTAGAACTCATCGATGGCGCCCACCCGCCTCCCACTGCAGCTCCCACCCACCAACGAATGCGGCCATCGATGTCCGGTGTAGAGGGGGCCACAGAGTGGCTCTCTCTGCACCGGAGGGGTACAAATTGTTATTGCAGGATGCCTCGATATCGAGGCATCCTGCAATAACCGGAAAGCAGCTGGAAGCGATCAGGATCGCTTCCAGCTGCTTTCCAAACCGAGGACATACGCCATACGTCCTCAGGCATTAACTGTATTTTTTCTGAGGACGTATGGCGTACGCCCTCGGTCATTAAGGGGTTAACAAGGCTAATTTCGCTATAATAGACTCCTGCTTGTGCTTTTGAAAGAAAGAAAATGATCTAGCTATCTACCTACAAACCCAGGAGCAAGGAATACACTGGCTCCAAACTTTCGGAGTTACTCTCCATGTATCTATATACAATACCACTTTCTGGCTCCCACCCAAAAGTATATCTGGCTTCTAAATATTCTTACTCAGCTTAAAGGGACACTGAACCCAAATTTTTTCTTTCGTGATTCAGATAAAGCATTCAATTTTAAGCAACTTTCTAATTTACTCCTATCATCAATTTTTCTTCGTTCACTTGCTATCTTTATTTGAAAAAGAAGGCATCTAAGCTTTTTTGTTTCAGTACTCTGGACAAAAAAATGGGCCGGCATGTAAACTTGCATTTCAAATAAAGATACCAAGAGAAGGAAGAAAATTTGATAATAGGAGTAAATTAGAAAGTTGCTTAAAATTGCATGCTCTATCTGAATCACAAAAGAAAAAATTTGGGTTCAGTGTCCCTTTAATATATACACATTACCCCTACCCCGCATGCCCAATGTCTTGGGGTCACACTTGACTGAGACCTTTTCTTCACTCCTCACATTCAGTCCTTGGCTAAAGCCTGCCGCTTCAACCTTAAAGGGACACTGAACAAAAAATGTTTCTTTCGTGATTCAGATAGAGCATGCAATTTTAAGCAAGTTTCTCATTTTACTCCTATTATCAAATTTTCTTCATTCTCTTGTTATCTTTATTTGAAATGCAAGAATGTAAGATTAGATGCCGGCCCATTTTTGGTGAACAACCTGGGTTGTTCTTGCCGATTGGTGGATAAATTCACCCACCAATAAACAGTTGCTGTCCATGGTTCTGAAAAAAATAAATAGCTTAGGGACCTTCTTTTTCAAATAAAGATAGCAAGAGAACGAAGAAAAATTGATAATAGGAGTAAATTAGAAAGTTCTATCTGAATCACGAAAGAAAAAATTTGGGTTCAGTGTCCCTTTAAAAGAATCTCTAAAATTAGACATTTACTTACACAAGACACAACTTAGATTTTAATCCACTCTCTCATCTTTTCCCGCCTCGACTACTGCAACTCCGTCCTCTCTGGTTTACCTAGCTGCCGCCTAGCTCCTTTACAATCCATAATGAATGCCTCGGCCAGGCTCAGCTTCCTCACACGTCGCTCTTCATCTGCTGCACCTCTCTGCCAATCCCTTCACTGGCTTCCTCTTGCCTCAAGGATTAAACACAAAATCTTCACTCTTAAATACAAAGCCCTCAACTGCACTGCTCCCCCCTACATTTCAGACCTTGTCTGAAGATACTCTCCCTCCCGTCCCCTTCGCTCTGCTCACGATCTCCTCCTCTCGTTACTACCTCACATTCCCGTTTACAGGACTTCTCCAGACTGTCCTCCCATCTTTTGGAACTTCCTGCCTTGCTCCACAACTCTCCCCTAGTTTTAACAGCTTCAAGTGCTCCCTAACCACTCTACTATTCAGGGATGCATACAACCTACACTAACCTTTCCTAACTCTATTGCTTCATAAGAGCCGACTATAACAGTGCAACTCTCGGCAGGGCCCTCTACCCTATAAATGTTATCCTGTATACTGACTATGTTTATAGCGCTGCAGAATCTGTTAGCACTCTACAAATACCGAATAATAATAATAATAATAATAATAATAATAATAATAATAATAATAATAAAATATATATATATATATATATATACACACACATATATATATACACACACACACACACACACACACACACACACAAATATACACATACACATCAGTCAATGTCCAGCACTCACTTACAACCACTCAGCTGAGATTAAAAGCAAAAACTGGAAGAGTTAGTTACCACATCTGGCCAAATGACAAGCCCAGGTACCACGTCAAGGTCTCTCCCAAAACCTGGGTCCCTAATGCAGTCATACAATGCAAGCTCTCAATCAAACTGGGGACAAGTCAAGGGTGCACAGAATTATGTCATCTCCCTAGACATATATAAAACACGGAAGGGGACTGCACTCTCAGAGTACACATCCTGTGACCCTGCAACATGCACAGCCCTGGGTGCTCAATAGAGTCCCAGGCAATTAACCCCAGACAAGTCTGGGTGCAAGGAGCATAGGTCTAGGGAGATTACATAAGTCTGTGAACCCTTGACTTGTTCCCAGTTTGTTTGATTGAGAGCTTGCATTGTATGGCTGCAAGATGTAGGTGATAAGCCTGGCTGCTCCACTAATATGTGGAAGACAAACAAGATGAAAACTGGCTGTAGCAGCAAATGCTGCAAAGGAAAATTTAGTGGCACTAGACACCCAGAAATTGCTTGACCACTGCTACCTCCCCTGGAGAGAGTATTAAAAAAGGGACATAAAACACTTTGAGATGGTAATATAAAATGATAAATCGTATATATAAAAAAAACCTCTGCAATATACTTTGATTATTTATTTTGTCCCCTTTTCCTGTAATTTAAATGTGTGCTTCTCAGTTTCTGTGAGAAATGGAAGTGCAGAACACTTTTATATTCCACACAGCCATTGGCTGCACTCTAGTGACCTATTTATAACTACTGTCCCTAATTGGCCACAGCAGAGAAGGTAACCTAAGTTACAACATGGCAGCCCCTATTGTTTTATAGATTTTTAAACGTTTTCACTTATTTTGTCAATATTTAAAAAATCTAATGAAACTTTAAAAAAAATACATCTACATGTCATTTTCAGACTAATCTTTTCTTTGAATGCATCATTCTATCTAGGATTTATTTAGTGTTTAATGTCCCTTTAATGGGATGCCAGGGGCCTTTTTATTTTCTTGTTAGCGATTAGCAGAGGAGGAGTGACCATTTTTTATGCTAATTACCTAAAGTACATTGAGTTTCCGTGATCACGTTTTGCTCCCTCAGATACACTTTTTCTTTGTGAGACAGATCTCTTCTCTCCAAATCTTAAAAAAAAAAAAAAAAAGAAGAAATTAAAAATGATAGAGCCTTAAAAGATGCAATAAAACTAGAAAACATAAAATCTCAGGAGAACTGAATTAGTCAATAGGATCTGAAAAGTCAATATAATACTGTACCAACATTCAATATCAGGAAATTATAACACCAACTATAAATGTTGCCTGAAGAATAAAAAATGCATTCTGTTGTAATATAAAATTTCATTCATTTTACATTTTACGCCAAAGCACAGGTTTTGGCATAATATGAGTGGTTCAAAAAAACATGTTTTGTTAGTAACAGTTTTTCTGCTAACAATATGGAATATATATTGCACACTCACAATACAACCAATTTATACATATTGTTGCATAACAAAATAGCCCCACACAGGTCGTTGAATAAAAGGTACTAGAATAACTAAGTAAAACCGGCGACACCAAAAGTCAATATTTCTGTGAGCTAACAGTTTGATTTGTTGTCCAATCAGCACTCTAGCTACAACAAAGGGCAGTCAAAGGGAAGAGCGCTGATGGGAGAACAGTTCAAATCTTAAGCTCACAGAAAAAACTTCTGAAGTGGGCAGTGGAGCTCGGGGTATTCAAATTTCATATCTACATTAAAAAGTAAGTTACAGCGCATCTTCATTACAACTGATTAATTAAACACCATCTAAAATATATATAACATTCTGCATCTGATTTTATAAAGGCGAGAGTTTAAAATCATTTTAAGGCGATGCTTTTATGAATACACTAACAAATTGATACAATTTTAACAGTTATAAAGAATACAAAATGTCAACAAAAAAAAGTTGACATTCTTATGAAAAACACAAAAACAATACCCTCTAGCTCAGAGCTTTCCAAACTTTTCATGTTGGTGACACACTTTTTAGACCTACATCATTTTGCGACACAGTAATTTAGTTGTACTAGCAAACAGGAGGTTAAACTAACTTGTTTTAAGAGATACGGACACATACATAAATGATATAATAACGAAATGTATTTGCAAGTATCAGTATGTAAGTATGTGCAAGAATTAAAATAAAGTTTAATAACACCAATAGCTACTTACTATTTAATGGGATGTATGAGGTTGATGGGATGAACACAATTTCTGAATATTTGGTGGAATATTAGATAAAGATACTCGCATTTCATCATCAAGCATTTTTAAGCTTCCACTTCCTATCCATATATCAAGAGCAGGAGCAGCAATGCACTACTGGGAGCTAGTTGCAAAAAAAACCCACTGACTTCAGCTCAGCGTTTAAGCTGCCGCCCTCAGAGCTCGGTGAGTCCGATTGACCACTGCCCACATACACACTGCTGTCCCACTCACTGACTACACATGCAGTCATGAGCCGATTGAGGAGACTACATGTGCAGTCAGGAGCCAATGTGCCGCCAATGGGAATAGTTTCAGTTCCCACTGAGCTGCGCCAATAGGTTAAGATGATCTGTGTCCCCCTAGGTATCAATTACGTGTCAATCATGTGATATGCGTAGCAGGCAGGCGGAAAGTCAGAAACCAAAAATAAAATTAAAAAAAAATTTGTACTGAAGCAGGGACACACCTACACACTGCTGCCGACACACTAGTGTGTCCCGACACACAGTTTGGAAAGCACTGCTCTAGCTACATGAAGCCTACAAATAACAGCAAACATATTTTTTTATTTAAAAAAAAGCAAACAAAACACCTTGAGATTGTAACATAAAATTATGCACATTTATTTTTTTCCCAAATTTGCCATCCCCCTGTATCATGTGACAGCCACCAGCCAATCACATACTAGTATACATATGCCATATGAAATTGTGCACATGCTCAGTAGTAGATGGTTTCTCAGAAAGTGTGTATATCTAAAGAATGTGTAAAATTTGATAATAAATTGGAAAGTATTAAAACATCATGTTATATCTGAAAAGAGAGAAGAAAAGAGAGAGAAGAGTATGTGCTTCATTCCTCTAATTATTTAGAGGCAAAAAAGAAATGATCCTTATAACTTAAAATTATTTATTCCTATTAAAAAAAATTAAATTACCTGGATATTTGCGTTTAAATGAAGTGACACCTAAATATTCACTGACTTGTTCTTGTAGCATATAGTACTCTCCTGTTTCATCCGATGGCCATTTATACTCTGTAAGATTTTCTGCTGGAAAGTAATTGGAGCTAAAATAAAAAAAAAAAATATCTCATCAGGAAATCATAATAAAAAATGCATTGTTCAAAATGTCAGCACCAGTTTGTGACAGATATAGATTAGATAGACAGGATATAATGTTTAGAACAAACATTTATAGATACACACACACTTTTTATTAGTGTGTCCTTCAAGTGAAAACATGAGCTTAAATGCAAAACTGCATTTAAAAAAATGGACATAAATGTGCAATAAGGGCAATAAAATAATTTGATGCAAGCAAGCGTGTATTATTAAAAAAGCTTTGTGTACTCTACCCCTCCAAATAGGTTAACTCCTGATCAGTAATGCACTACTGGGACTCAGCTGAACGTATCTGTTGAGCGCATTTTTGGTTCAGAACCCTGGATAGTGTCTGCTTATTGGTAGCTACATTAAGCCACCAATCAGCACCCAGGTGCTGAATAAAAAATGGGCCAACTCCTAAACTTTACATGCCTGCTTTTCAAAAAAAGATAGCAAGAGAATAAAAACTGATAATAGGAGTAAATTATAAAAGTTGCTTAAAACTGCATGCTCTAATGCTCTGAGGTTCCGGTGGAGGAGGAGCTACACACAGGTGCTGCACAGGTGCTGCTTAGCTCGTCTCTCCAGTCACTGGGAAATTGGTGGTGGATTCTCGCACCAGCCTCAGGTTCTGGGGCTATCCCCCTGATAGCTATCGCAGATCTACTCTGGAACCTTTCAGTGGCACGTTATCCCACTGTTCTGAGCCTATTTGCTGCCTACCTGGTCTTCCTGGCTACAGCCCTTTCGTTATTGCCCATTTGGCTTTGGAAGCGGTTTGTGCTGTCAGAGCTTTAGCTTGTTGCTTCTGATCCTATTTGGAGCTCCGCTATTCCTCTGGAGTTTGGCTCTCCCCCCCTCCGTGTGGCTGCCACCCCTGAACAGATCAACTTTGACACCGGCCTGCAGCTTTCTCAGCTTACCTGTTGCCCCGCAGGTCTCTGCGGGTCTCGCCGCCTTGGGCCCACCCCCTGCCCTCCCCCACCGGTGCTGCGTGGGAGGGAGTCGGGCCTGGACGAGCTGCTGGATCTGGCGTCTGGCCGCCCCTCTGCTTCATCGCCCGCTTGGTGCGGCTCCATCATTTCCCCCCCACCGGTGCTGCGCGGGGGGAGTTGGCTGTGTCCTTTGCTTGGGATGGAGGAGCTCCGGTTCTTCTGACCTCAAATTGTTCTACAGCGGCTTGGAATCAAACGTCACGGGTGGCAAGCGGACCAGCAGCGCAGGAGGGGGTGAGTCTTATTTAAAAACAGTGTATTATATACCCTACTGCAGTGGTAAATTGAAAACCCCAGAAGAAGACATTGCTAACATAAAACAATACTAAAGCAGGATAGCTACTCTGACACACAGACTTGATGACTGTTTAATCCTGAAAGGGCACCACAAGAAATTATTATTCAAGCCAAATAGACATATTCTACTCCTGCTTGGGCACTTAAGAAAGGAGGATAACGGACAAATATAGCTCTGTAGCCAAGCTTAACTGTTATATCTCAGACTGAGTACAACGCTACCAAAGGAGATAACATTTACAGGCCTATGGACACTATAAGCCTTAGTCTAACAGTCTGCCTAATGGTGTAACTAAACTTATGCTTTCACATGTTACCTGTATTTTCTCTGCTTCTCGTCCCTCTCTTTTTCCTCCTTGCTTAAACCATAGTATATCAACACAGTCGATCATATCTTTAATTTGCTATGTGTTTGGTAACAGGGGTATAGATAGTAACCCCTTACTCTATAAATAATCGCAGTAATTAACACTGTTATATCTTATAAAATGGAAGTGATTAGAAGCAGACATGGGAAATAATTCCTCAGGCTAAAACGAACTGTAGAAACTTACAACGATAAAATAGGGGAAAAAAAAACCCTATCTTCTTTTTAAATAAACTATCCTTAATTAATCTCTCAGATACCAACGCAGTGCTTGGTGCACTATAGGGGTTAAAATAGTGCCTAACTGAGATTTTGTACGAATTTAGGAAAACCTCTGCACACTATAGTTGAGATTAGCCCAATAAGCTGATATTTACTTACACCTATCGCTTACTTTTACTCAAGAGGTTAAAAATCCGTGATCCCAGCATATTGAAGAGCACTGACCTATTAGAAAATAAATAGAAGCTCAACACTGGGTAATAACTGTGAGACTTAAATCTCTGAAAGGTTTCATCTTGTAGTCTTCCTTAACACTAAAGCATTAGAACATAACAAGACTATAGATAGTTCTGTTCCCATTGCTCAGAAGGTGATACATTAATTTATAGTTGTTACTATATATCTAAGTTTCTTATTTTTACTGATTGATTGAAAGTATTAAGGTCTTTTTTGATTAAAAAAAGAGAGTGAATTAACAACATGCAGGATTGATTTAAACTCATAATACTATTTTAAACATCTCTGGAAATATAGAGATAATAAGCCACATATGTTGAAACTATAATAATAAAGTCTATTTGCTCATGCATAGGAGATAAAAAGGGAAAAAGGAAAAGATTCCTCCTTTTTTTTTTTTCTTCTTTTCCCCCTCTACACTGACACAGATTATTTCACTTACACACCGATTAACCAGAATAGCACAATTCACAGTCTTTAACACAGAATTGGTTCACTTTTAGCACCCACCTCACTGACTCATTTTAGGGGTCTTGATCCATCTTCCTCAACCTTCACACCTCCCCTTTTTTCTTATAATCACTAGTACCACAATTGGATAAATCCATCAAAAAGTCACCACCTTGAATTGGTGCAATCATAAGCACCCTCACGGCTCAATCACTTTACACGGGCCATTCATTAATCTCCCACCCTGTCCCTTCCACCCCATATTCCCATTCCCCTCTCTCTCCCTTTTTTTTTTTTTCCTCAAAGTAGTATATGGATAAATTCCTTGGTATCTCTCACAAAACACCCTCACCAGGAATGGCAGGTAGACAAAGAGATAAGAAATCTAAGAATGTACAGGACTCAGTGGCTGACACTCAATCAACCCTAACGAGCACAGTCACACCTGAACCACTAAATGTCCAAAACCTAGTTGCCAACATTTCTGATGCCCTCTCCCCTAAATTTGATGCTCTAAGGATGGAAATTAAGCAGGATATTTCCTCCCTGTCACAGGAAATTAGACAATTCTCCTCAACAATGCAGGAGGTTGAGCAGAGAGTATCCGATTTAGAAGACACGGTAGTAGTACAAGGCACTAAGATGGATAGCATTAATAGCAGTAATCAAAAAATTCTCATGAGACTAGAAGATCTAGAAAATCGCAGTAGAAGAAACAACATCAGAATAATAGGCCTCCCAGAGGAGAAACAATATGAGGACTTAGCCTTCTTTGTTTCTGATACACTAAAGACAGCTCTCAAACTTCCACCCTTGTATAATAACATCTTGGTAGAGCGGGCCCATAGATTGGGCCCAGTACAGTCAGCTCAAAACTCCAGCAGGCCTAGACCTGTCATTATAAAATTACTGAATTACCAAGATAAAGTCTCTCTTTTTCAATTTTAACGCAAAACACAACCTCTTATTATTAACGGTGCTAAGATCCTCATGTTTCAGGATTTCTCGGCTGAGACAGCCTCCAAGAGAAGAGACCTGGCACCTATATGCACTAAATTTATAAACGCTGGAATAAATGCAACCATAATCTACCCAGCCAAATTAAAAGTAACTGTTAATGGAATAGTACACCTTTTCCTGGAGACACACGCAGCCGAGAAATTCTTCTCATCTTTAGATTTATCAGCAACAGAGAATGTAGCCCCCACTTAGTCAGCATGGGCTCAATAATTGGGAACACCCCACACCTAGGGATTGATGGGGCAAGTAGAGTTCGTGTTAGTTTGTTTTTTCTTTTCTCCCTTTTTTTTTTCTCTCACTACCCTTAGCCACCCTCCTCTCTCTCTCTCTCTCTCTCTCTCTCACTTCTTCCTCAAGCTATAGGAACCGTTAACGACACAGAGACATAGAAAAACTTAGGATAGTTTCATGGAATGTGGGAGGGATTTCCACCCCTATCAAACGAAAAACCATACTGACACACTTAAGGAAAACTCAGACTGACATAGGGCTAATCCAAGAAACCCACCTCAATTCAGAAGAATCTAACAAACTCAAATCCTCATGGGTTAAAGAGGTATACTTCTCGCCAAGTGTAGGCAAAAAAAGGGGAGTGGCAATCCTAATAGGGAAAAGAGTTCACCTTGAGGTGATCCACTGCGAACCCGACCCGGAGGGAAGGTATGTCCTGTTAAAAGTAAAAGTCGCTCAGGAAATCTACACAATTTGTAATATTTATGGCCCTAATACTTTTGACCCAGAATTCTGGAACAGAATTCAAACTAAACTTCTCTATAATCAGGGGCTTTTAATCATAAGTGGCGATTTTAACATGGCACCGCATTGCCCGCTAGATAGACTTAGAGAATCTATGAAGCAGAAAAAACAGAAAAAGGATAACTTAGAATCTAAAATGTTTAAGAAAATAAAGCAGAACCTAGCACTATATGATATCTGGAGAAGTCAGAATCCAGATACCCAGGAATTCACGTGCCTCTCAAAAGCGCACAAAACTCTGTCTCAAATAGATTTATTTCTTGTAGACGAGCGCTTGGGATCTAAGAGCAAAAGCAGGTATCGCACCCATATTGCTATCAGATCATGCCCCTATTAATCTAGATATTAAGCTTCAACATCAAAGACTCCAATCCTCGCGTTTCTATTTTCCATACTACTTAGCGACGGATATGAAGTTTAAAACACATCTTAAATCTAAATTTGAGGAATACCTTCACTTCAACTCAGAACACATTGAATGTCCAGAACTATTCTGGGAAGCCGCTAAAGCGGTTCTTAGGGGTGAAATTCTAGCCTATAATATAACCCTGACTAAAAAACTGAAGGTAAGGGATAGTGAGATACAAAAAGCGCTGACTAACGCATATAATAAATTTATGCTACATAAGAATGCTTTAAACTGGTCTAAATATGTGCAGGCTAAAGAAGCCCGGGATACATTTATCCTGACTCGACAAACACAAAAGGAATTAAAAATCCAGGCTAAATTATACAGATTTGGGAACAAATCTGGAAAGATGCTGGCCAGAATGATCAGCAATGAGAAAAAGCAATCTCACATAGAAGAAATCCTAGAAAAGGGTGAGCAAATTCTAAACCCAGACAAAATTACATCCATATTAGTGAAATATTACCAAGACCTATATTCCTGTAAAGGCTATGATCATGTCAAGGCAGCAGAGTTTTGGAATAAGATCGAAAGCCCCCTATTGGCGGATGACGATATCAGTAGGCTTAACTCCCCTATATCAGTGCAAGAATTATCTGAGGCAATTGCAGGTCTTTCTACTAATAAGGCAGCTGGTCCGGATGGTCTACCTAGTGAATTTTACAAAATACTATCCTTAGAAATCTCTCCATATTTAATAAATTTATATAATGATTTCTACATGAATGGCAAACTAGTTACACCTGCATTTTCGGCATCCTATACGACTTTGATTCTCAAGGAAGGGAAGGATCCAAGGCTTAAAGAATCTTATAGGCCAATAGCCTTACTCAACTCAGACTATAAGATCCTCACCTCTATCTTAGCAGCTAGATTACAGCAAATACTACCACAGGTGATCCATCCGGACCAAGCTGGCTTTATGAATGGACGGAATTCCTCGGCAAAAATAAGGGAGGTAATACTTACATTGGAATATTTTGAAAAGGCCTCTTGGACAGGAGGGGGGAAAGAGGAAATGCCTCCAGTACCAGACATGGCTATTCTTTCTATTGACGCAGAAAAAGCATTTGACTCTGTTACTTTTAAGCACCTCAATACATCCTTGATAAAATTTGGAATCAAGGGCAAATTCCCCGAATTCGTGGAGAATCTCTATAAAAGCTCAGCTACACGTCTGATTATCAATGGCGCTATATCCTCATCCATAACTCTTGAAAGGGGAGCCCGCTCTCCCCCCTCCTGTTCAATGTGGCCATTGAGCCCTTAGCAATCATGGTACGACAAAACCTAGAAGGAATAAAGATCTCAAACCACAAGATTAAAATTGGTCTATATGCAGACGATGTACTTGTGTACATATCAAATACTAAAATTAATATCCCAAAACTTATGCAGACAATAGACCATTTTGGGACTTTTTCAGGATACAAAATAAATCCATCTAAGTCAGAAATTCATTGGATCCGCAGGGACAAAGAGTCATGTATAGACAAACCCTTTAAAAGTATAACAGATTCATTTAAATATCTAGGAATAAATATTCCAGTTAATTCTGAGAATCTATATGAATTTAACATACCCCCTATTATTAGGCAAATTAAAGAAAAACTGAGAATCTGGCAGACACTGCCTCTCTCAATCTCGGGCCGAGTGGCATTATTTAAAATGATTCTCCTACCCAAATTGTTATATATACTCATGAACGTTCCAGTAATCCTTTTTGAAAAGGATGTAAGGCTGATCAATAGCTTAATTAGTCAATTCCTTTGGCAAGGGAAAAAAAAGCGCGAATTTCCCTTAATAAACTTTCTCTTCCATGTGACTTTGTTGGCATGGCACTCCCAGACATTAGAGCATATAATCTTACTTCTCTGGCACGAATAGCGAGTGGCTGGATTCTATCTAAGGATTATATCCTAAATAACCATCTTGAAATAAATATTTGTGATCCTTATCTTCCCTCAGCACTTCTACACTCCTCTCCCAAAGAGCTACCTTCAGAAATTAAAAGACTTAAATCTATTTCTAATCCTATTAAGGCTTGGTGGAAAATAGCAAAGCTTCTGCCCTTCAACCCCAAGATTTCAAACTATCTCACCTTGATCGGGAACCCAAAGTTCCAACCTGGTCTGCAATCTGACGTCTTTAATAGATGGCATAAGAATGGGTTAAATAAATTGACCCTCTTGATAGACGATGATAGGAAAACTATCAAAACATTTGAAAAATTAAAAGGAGAATATAACTTACCCAACAAAGACTTTTTCGCGTATCTGCAGATAAGGCACTTTCTTCTGGAAACAACTAGAGAGACAGGGTGGTGTTGGAAACTAGGTAAACTGGAAAATTGGCTTACTCTCATGACTGTGAATCGGATGTCTATCTCAGTGTGCTATCATCTTCTAGCTATTAGTAGGGGCAACCAGAACCTAGCAAGACTTGCTTCAATATGGACCTCATTGTCAGAATGGAACAGGGTTGATTCAAAAACAATCCAGCAATCTATAAGTAAAGTGAAAAAAATAACTCTTTCAGCCACCTGGCGGGAAGCGCATATTAAAATTCTTCACAGGGCATACTTTACCCCGGCAACGGGTCGCAGGGTTCATAATTCAGGTTTTGACAAATGCCCTAAATGCTCACTCCCAGCAGCTGACATAGAACATATGTTTTGGTTAGAAATATCTGGTGCAAGTTAGAATACTGGCTAAATAAGGTGTTGGAAATCCCTCCTGTAACCTTCACCCCACATCAAATTATATTTTGTAAAGACAATCAAACCAAATGTCATCCTAATGATAAACTAATAACCATTTCTATCCTAGCTACTAGATATCTAATATGTAAAAAATGGAAAATGCGCTCAGTGCCCAGCGTGTCTGAAATCCAGAATTGATTAAAAAAACAATGTCTACTAGAACAAAAGGATACAGACATAAACAATGAAGATGATATAAGGAATTTCTTTAACAAGTGGGCAATATATATTAAATCACTCCCCGAAAATGAAAAGGAATATATGATCTTCCCTTTTCAAAACTCTGAACTAATGCTACTAGGCATCTGGTAGACAGGGGATTGAGGGAGATGAGAGAGAGGTGGCTATTTTTTCTTTTCTTTTTTTTTTTTTTTTTTTTTCTGTTGTTCTGTTTTCTTTTTGGTTTCTCCTTTCCCCCCCCCCCCCCCCGGCTTTTTTTTTTTTTATATATATATATAAAAAATTAGAAAATCCCAACATAAAGTGACATAAGATAACAATGTTCTCTTTATTTTCTTGATAAAATGTAAACTCTCCCAGGAGAAGATGGAGGGTTAGAAGTCATTTAATATAACCTAATCTTTTTTTTTTTTTTTTCTCTTTTCTCTCATAACCCCAGGTTGAAATTGTTTAATTTCTAAAAGATGAGGATGATTTTATTTTTCTTTGTTATCTGTTTCTTCTTTTTTTTACCTCCTCTCTCTTGAAATAACTCAAGATTAAATCATTGTATAACATCACTTTTTATTGTTGGTTAATAAAGAATTATTTAAAAAAACAAAAAACTGCATGCTCTATCTGAATCATGAAAGAAGAAAAATTGGGTTTAGTACACCCTTTAATGGGCAAAACAACTTTTTTTTTTTTTCCTCTTTGGTGCCTCTAAAATAAATAGTGTTTTAAAAATGGATTATAGCCAGGACTTGGAAAAAAAAATAAGAATCACAGGAGTCCATCAACTGCTAGTGCTCAATATTTTTTTAGAATTCTATATTTTTGATTATTCTACATGTATCTATATACAAACACCCATGCCTGGCTTCTTAATAGTGCTGATTCCTAAATTCCAACCATTTATCATCCCTGGTTTATATATTCTTGAAAACAAAAATAGAGTATTTTAATAAAGTCTTCTAAAATCTATCCCTGTTAAGCAACTGCTGATTATGGGGACTGTCACTATAAGCCAATGTGTATAATGTCAAAGTAGGAAAAAACACTCGTTCTGCAGTCAATCCAGAGGTCATAATTCAAGGGAGTGTATATTTGGACGGTGCAAAAATCACCACAGACAGTGGTACCTTTAAAACTGCAAAAAAATGAAGTTTTTTTCTGTGGTTCACTATTCTCTTTAATGCTTTACTTCAATGAAGGCTTTTAAGTTCAGTTAAAGGGATACTAAACCTACATTTTTTCTTTCATGATTCAGATAGAGCATGTAATTTTAACCAACTTTCTAATTTACTCCTATTATCAATTTTCTTTGTTCTCTTGGTATCTTTATTTGTAAAATAAGGAATGTAAGCTTACCAGCTAGCCCATTTTTGGTTCAGCACCCTGGTAAAGGGCTTGCTGATTGGTGGGTACATTTATACAGGTGCTGAACAAAAGATGGGCCAGCCCGTAAGCATACTATATTTCCTTTTTTTTCCAAATAAAGATACCAAGAGAATGAATAAAAATTGATAACAGGAGTACATTAGAAAGGTGCTTAAAGTGAATGTAAGTTTTAATGCAAAAGTGCCCGGTTTTTAAAAATTTGATTAAAAACAGGGGCACTTTAATTCATCAAAATTTACATTTCACTCGTGAAAAAATACTTACTTTTTAAACTTGACAGCCGCTCCAGCTTCCCCCGGTCATCGCAAGCCATTTCTGACATCAGAAATGATGGATGGGTCATCCTCCATTCACGGCTTCAACGCTGTGATTGGAGGAAGCCGGATTCTTCATTTTAGACCCAGGAAGAGGCTTTGCGACGGGAGTAGGAAGCTGGAGCGGCTGTCAAGATTAAAAGGTAAGTATTTTTTCACAACACGAGTGAAATGTAAATTTTGATGAATTAAAGTGCCACTGTTTTTAATCGAAGTTTTAAAAAACGGGCACTTTAGCATCAAAATTTACATTAACTTTAAAACTGCATGTGCTATCTGAATCATGAAAGAAAAAAATTGGTTTCAGTATCCCTTTAAGTGACAGTATAATCTTTCCAGTTGGTATGACATGACAATGAATAAGACGTATAAACTTTGTCTACAATAAATTATAGACTTTTTTTTACCTGCACCACAGTGATGTATTTAGGTATCTATAATTGGGATTGACAGTATGAACTTACCCAAAATCTTGGTTTGAATTTTCACAACTTGGAGAACTGTCTCCTGATGTTGTGCGTCTCCGTTTTGGGGCTTGGCTTCCATCATTTGAATTTTCTTCTGTCTCTCTCGCATCATTTGAATTATCTTCCTTTAGAAAGCAAAAAAAGCAAACATAAAACATGTAAAATAAAAAAATGCCAGACTGTATTAATGTGAAAATGGGTTGTATAGCAATTATATAGTTCATTTGTGCATAGAGGCTCATAATTTATAGCAACATGTCAGAAGCCTTCAAACATACATCAGTGGTTTGACAAAGCAGCAGTCAATAAAAAATATATTACAAATACATTATAAAAGCACTGAAATAATCTAAGTGCATCAAAGCAGCATACAATTAATTATTTTCAAAATCCAATATAAAAAAAAGATTTGCTAAACACAATAAAGATGTGATGAAGGGACAGTAAACATGGGAGGAACAAAATAATATTTGAATACCTGATATACAGGTAACTGTATTTTTCCTATTACTATGTTAGGATAATAGAGCCATGATAATAATGTCATGACAAATGATATGATAAGCAGAAATAACAAGTATATTTATATACGTATCCATTGACAGGTTTCAATAAAAAGGTCAACTAAGCAGTGTAGTCTAAGCCCTGATGCCATTGATGAAATGATGTCAGGGACACAAGAGACATGCATATTGTAAACACGATAATAACACAAAGACCGTAAGCTCCAGGAGTCACCTTAAGAGAGGGCGGTCCAGAGGTTGTCGGATCACTGTCGCACAGAGGCCTCGCCGGAGACATCACGGCTGCCATGATCCAACCGACAGGAAACAGCACAACAACGGGAGGAGGAAATGAGAGCTGCACCGACACGGAGACACCCACAATGTAACCCCGCCCCTAGACACGCCCCCCTGAATTCTACACCTATGCCGGGGCCGCCTCTAAGATATCGCCCTGCCCTGAATAGTGAATACACTGTTCCGACTGTTATCTTCAGAGTGCAGAGCGGTACTCAACAGTACAGGACTCGTCTCCTCCTGACCATATAACTACCTGCCCATAATAAATACCTGGGAGCAACTAGTAATATAGCTCAGAGGTGTACCTAGAACTAACTGGGCTCCAGGGCAAATCGAATAGCACCTCTTCCAAATCATAGCTAATGTGATATATATATATATATATATATATATATATATATATATATATATATATATATATATATATATATATATATTAGTTCCAATAAATATTGCACTCTCAGGATTTGCATGAAAAAGTGTTTTTGATCTGATGAAAGAGACTTGAGCTCCCTGAAACTTTATCTATTAAAGCTGACCTTTTTCATGCAAATCCTGAGTGCAATATTTATTGGAACTATTATTGGCTATATTTGCACCCAGGTAGGTTAGCTGAACTCAAGGTTATTGGGACACATGTTTTTTCTTTACCCATTGAGAAAGGTAGCAATTTGGTACAGGGCCGGACTGGGAATAAAAAGCAGCCCTGGAAAAATATGAAGACCAGCCCTATTTTCTGTTGAGTCAGTAGAATGCACATTCCCTATTTTTCTCAAAGGGAATTACTGGGATACTCTTTCCCTAATATTTTTTTCAGAATTAAACTATATTACTTTGTATTAAATAAAAATGTCAGATTGATGTTATTTAGCAACCCTACAACCAATCCATTAATCACCCCTTTAAATTGTAGCTTTCCAGCCCCAGCTGCTGCAGCCCACCGGGAAATCTCCTGGTATCCTGGTAGGCCAATCCGGTCCTGATTTGGTACCGAAACGTTTGGGACTACATTATTATGCTGATACTGATGTGAAGATTATTAAAGCTTGAACTTGCTTATGAAGACCGGTGAGTGCAGGGTTTTATTCTCCTTGTGGAATAAACTGTTATCGTTGTATACACAGCAGGCAGCACCCCGGCGGATGTGGCCTTGTAACAGTGAGTGCACCTGATCTGGATGTTTTATATAGTCTTTTTTTATAACACTTTAGACCTCATATCTTTGAGCCCTTATACCTTTTTGAAGCAATATTTTTATTTAATATTTTTTTAATCAGATAGTGTTATGAGTGTAACTGTACTTTTAAATGTTGATGTGTTTTGTGACTTCAGCAAAGTATATAAAGAGAATTAAGCACATTTGATAATAGGAGTTAATTGGAAAATCGTTTAAAATTGACTGTAATGTTCTATCTGAATCTTGAACGAACAAAAATGGGTTTTATATCCCTTTAGTAGGTCCCAAAGGATGTAACCTGTAGTGTACTGCAAACATTTAACAATATATGTTCTCAAGAATTAGAACATATTTTTTATCAAGGCATAAAGAATTTACAAGACATGTGTACAAATTCATACTTTATTATTCAGTTTGAAAACAAATAATGTAGTTATCCCCTTTCTTTGGCAATTACTTTGATCTGACACCAGATATTTGATATCAAAAGTGCAATTTAAAATATCTAAATAGCTACTTTCTAATTATTAATAGGGCTGTTTTTCAAGTTCTTAGTATACTGTAATTAATCCTTCTTTACTAGATGTGTTACAGTATGATGAGCTTGTTATTTTACGTCATATATAAAAATATGAGGATTTTGACATTTACATTTTTGCAGTGTGGGATACATTTTCTACGGGAGGCTTGTCTGTTTATCCGAGTAGTGGTCGTATTATTGATAGCCAGATCATTATGGCACAAACAAATGAGGCAAGTAGACATCTTGGGAAATGGAGGTCTGCACTGAAATAAGCATGGACATAACTGCTAGGGGTTTTATGGTGATCCAGTTGCTGCTATTATTAACAGATATTCTTTGTGTCCTCATATATAAATATACAAAAATATTTATTGCAGATATGTGCATAACATCTGACCATTTAATAGTTTTAGGTAGTAACCCTTTTAATATGTCAAGGGCACTTGGAAATCAGGCAAAATCTTGAATCTTATGATATATGGAAGCCTTATTATTCTATAGTAGTTCTGCTTACATACAAACCCAGTACAAAAAAAATGGTGTCTTGCGGGGGAATAATATATTGTAATACTACAAATATAATTTCCCCCCCACTATAGGCAGGTTGTTTCGCCCTTGTTGGGGCTCTTCAGTATGATGTAGGTGCTACGTTATTGGACTCAAGCATTGATTTTAGGTTTTTGGCTATATGCCAGTTTTGCTGATGATTACATAAATATTTGTAACCACACTTACAAAGTGTGAAATTAATGCTTGAGAAGAACAGCAGCACCAACCATAGACAGCCTGTTTGGCCCGCTTGGGGCTCATCCCTCCATTGTATTAATCTTAGCAAAAAACAAATATACTTATCTGTGCAAAATTGCAACACTTATAATTCAAAATCCATTTCAATATAATGGGCAGCCCTATAGCAAAGGGTGGAATGCTCGAGGACATCAGCATCAACCATAATGACTTGAGTGAGACAGAGTCCCAAAGTAGCGAAACAGGCTGCCTATGGTTGATGCTGTGTTATTTAAGCCTCATGAATTTCACAGTTTGCTACACTACTGGTTCAAACTGACAGGAGCATAAGGGGTGCCATATTAAAAATGCATTTTGAATTAGTAATACACTCTGTGAGATAATTTGTATATTCTTTTCATTGTATATTTATTCCTTGCTGAAATAATTAAATGGAGGGTTTATCTCACTCTATTAATAACAATACATTAATTTGATACAATGGGAGTCCCTGCTCTAAAGGATTTCCATGGGTGTAAGTGCAGACCCTGTTATTATTATTATTATTATTATTATTATTATTATTATTATTATCGGTTATTTGTAGAGCTTACAATCTAGTGTTTCAGTGCTTTGCTCAAAAAGCTTACAATCTTGTATTTAAGGAGAACTTACCTCTGGGTACTTACAGTGTAGAGAAATAAAAGAAATCCCTGATGTAAGACTGCACTCAGCATGTGGCATAACACTAGTCCCTCTGAAATCTTCAATCTTCCTGCCACTGCCATAGAGTATTCTGGTCTTTGTTATACTGCTTGCCAGATAAGAATCAGTCGAAGCACATCTTGTAAGGATTTTTCATCCAATGCAAGAAGATAGATACATGACACACTGTACCTTATAATGCATTTTTTTTCAGTTTCTAATCTGAGCTATAAAATACAGGACCATCCCATGACATATCAAATCTTGTGCTTTACTAGGACTCTCTGCTTCAAAAATCCAACAGTAGTACTTGTCCCACAGTGACTGTAGACATTCAAGTTTAGTGTCACATTCATGATAGTCCTTGTTCCAGGGTGCTGCAGTTCTCAGAAAAAAATTGTAAACCAGCAGCAAGGTGCTTATAATCTAGTAGTATTATTGGTGTCCCTACATCAAGGTATTACATTGAGGATATAAGTGCTAACATATTAATCATATCATTGTATTCTCTTCACCAAGATCCTTAACATTATTACATTATACAGATATGTGCTGTGAGAGTGGATTTAAGCAGCATAAGTGTAATTATGCTTTATTGTTGGTGTTATGATTCAAGTTCTAGTGTCACTGAGATGATTTGTATATCTTATATCAATAAGTCTTGAAAGGTACAGAAAGCTTTAAACACACAGAACCAAATTAAAGCTAAAGATTTTTTATAAAATGGGAAAGTAAAGGAAAAGCATAACAGAAATGTGAGAAATGATCTGACCTTACTGCACATATCTGTAAGATCTGTATTTATAATCTAGTGTGGTAATAAGATGTCTTGCTCAAAGAGTTTACAAATTTGTTAATCTCAGAAAATCTTACCTTAGATACTTACAGTTTAGTAATATAAAAATCCTTGAAGGACATTTGCCATCAGTGCGTATAATGCAGGCCAGATGCGCATCAGTCTGATCTGAATTTATTTCAGATCGCCAGTTGTCTTTTCTTCATCCGAGCCAAGCAGAAAAAACAGCTGCATCAGATGCTGCACCTTGCAGTACAGTGTTTAATGAGGGTCCCAGCACCAGTGAGTTTGCAGTCTGAGGACATCTGCCATCAACGCGTATACTGCTGGCCAGATGCACATCAGTCTGATCAGAATTTATTTCAGATCGCCAGGTGCCTTTTCTTCATCCAGGTCAAGCAGAAAAAACAGCTGCATCAGATGCTGCACCTTACAGTACAGTGTTTAATGAGGGTCCCAGCACCAGCGATTTTGCAGAGTATAAATTGCAGACCCATGCCGTGGTGTTTATATTCTAGGCCTTTACTAGAAGTCCTTGCTTTAGAGCATTTGCAGACTAATGATGGAGTAATTCTTACCATCCTTAAAGCTGGTTTAAAGCCTTTACTGCAAGTTGCAAGTCTTATAAAGATATGTAGAGGAAGCACAGCAATGCATTGGTGTGTCCTACAGTTATGGCTATAATAGTTATAATACTATAATTTGTTTAAAATAATTATTTTTAAAATTAAAAATATTTATTAAATTATACGTATTTTTAGATAACGGTGTGAAGATAATATTGATCATTATTATGTAAGGTTAGTGTGCTATGTTTTGTCTCAGAGTACTGGTGCCTGTAGGAACTTACAAAGTTTAAACTATTACTAATGTAATTTATCTGTATTATTTTAAAATGTATACAAATGTGACTTAGTATTATTCAGTTACTGAGTTAGGGTGATCATTATAATACTACCTGTAGTAATTGGAGTTCGTACCTGCAGCTCCCATCGGATGCCATTTGCATTGTGTTGGAGGTAGTCACTGTTCTTCATACCAGCACATATACAGAGCTGTGGTTGTAAAGCATCAGCTGGACTGTAATGTGCTAGCTGTGAAATAAAGATAGATAATTGCTGAAGCTCAGCAAGATCAGTCTGGCAACTCTAGTAAAGTGAGCAGCAGTTATGAGGGTGGTGGCTTTGTGTTGTCAGTTAGTTTTGTGACATAACTGCTGCATCACATAAGCCACTCCCCTAAGGCTGTCACCATGACAACAAGGCAACACATTATACCATGACTGTCAGTTTAGCCTTTACAGTAGTTATGTTATTAGTGTAGCTAATGTAGATATTTAATTATGCATAATAACACAACTTTGTAATAAACTCATTATTTATTTTGCCCCTTTCCATTTAATTTACCTCTGAAAATTATATATTTAGTTGGAACTGAATCCTGCTGACTTTTCAGAGCTAACTCTGCATCAAATCTTTTCCTAATTGGCTTTAATACAACTGCAAAACAATTCACTTTATACTATCTTAATAGCAATGATTAGCCTTGTTGTCTGCCAACTCAAACTTATTTGGCTCCTCCAACTAAGGCGAGTGTTGGGTGCAGTTTTTCTATTGAAAGCCAATTGCAGTAATCAGGGTTTTTTTTTTTGTTAAACAAATGTTTACACTTGGCTGATATGGTATTCTGTAGGACAGTAACATAAATGACAAGGTGTTTACTGTCCCTTTAAGTTCTAACAAAACTCCCATTATAAATCCTGAGTACTTATATGTTGGGAATAGATTATTAAAATAACATGAACTGCTTTGGTCTGGTAACATCTACAGAGCTACAGGGAGTGCAGAATTATTAGGCAAATTAGTATTTTGACCACATCATCCTCTTTATGCATGTTGTCTTACTCCAAGCTGTATAGGCTCGAAAGCCTACTACCAATTAAGCATATTAGGTGATGTGCATCTCTGTAATGAGAAGTGGTGTGGTCTAATGACATCAACACCCTATATCAGGTGTGCATAATTATTAGGCAACTTCCTTTCCTTTGGCAAAATGGGTCAAAAGAAGGACTTGACAGGCTCAGAAAAGTCAAAAATAGTGAGATATCTTGCAGAGGGATGCAGCACTCTTAAAATTGCAAAGCTTCTGAAGCGTGATCATCGAACAATCAAGCGTTTCATTCAAAATAGTCAACAGGGTCGCAAGAAGCGTGTGGAAAAACCAAGGCGCAAAATAACTGCCCATGAACTGAGAAAAGTCAAGCGTGCAGCTGCCAAGATGCCACTTGCCACCAGTTTGGCCATATTTCAGAGCTGCAACATCACTGGAGTGCCCAAAAGCACAAGGTGTGCAATACTCAGAGACATGGCCAAGGTAAGAAAGGCTGAAAGACGACCACCACTGAACAAGACACACAAGCTGAAACGTCAAGACTGGGCCAAGAAATATCTCAAGACTGATTTTTCTAAGGTTTTATGGACTGATGAAATGAGAGTGAGTCTTGATGGGCCAGATGGATGGGCCCGTGGCTGGATTGGTAAAGGGGAGAGAGCTCCAGTCCGACTCAGACGCCAGCAAGGTGGAGGTGGAGTACTGGTTTGGGCTGGTATCATCAAAGATGAGCTTGTGGGGCCTTTTCGGGTTGAGGATGGAGTCAAGCTCAACTCCCAGTCCTACTGCCAGTTTCTGGAAGACACCTTCTTCAAGCAGTGGTACAGGAAGAAGTCTGCATCCTTCAAGAAAAACATGATTTTCATGCAGGACAATGCTCCATCACACGCGTCCAGGTACTCCACAGCGTGGCTGGCAAGAAAGGGTATAAAAGAAGAAAATCTAATGACATGGCCTCCTTGTTCACCTGATCTGAACCCCATTGAGAACCTGTGGTCCATCATCAAATGTGAGATTTACAAGGAGGGAAAACAGTACACCTCTCTGAACAGTGTCTGGGAGGCTGTGGTTGCTGCTGCACGCAATGTTGATGGTGAACAGATCAAAACACTGACAGAATCCATGGATGGCAGGCTTTTGAGTGTCCTTGCAAAGAAAGGTGGCTATATTGGTCACTGATTTGTTTTTGTTTTGTTTTTGAATGTCAGAAATGTATATTTGTGAATGTTGAGATGTTATATTGGTTTCACTGGTAAAAATAAATAATTGAAATGGGTATATATTTGTTTTTTGTTAAGTTGCCTAATAATTATGCACAGTAATAGTCACCTGCACACACAGATATCCCCCTAAAATAGCTAAAACTAAAAACAAACTAAAAACTACTTCCAAAAATATTCAGCTTTGATATTAATGAGTTTTTTGGGTTCATTGAGAACATGGTTGTTGTTCAATAATAAAATCAATCCTCAAAAATACAACTTGCCTAATAATTCTGCACTCCCTGTATGGTTGTGCCTCAGAATCATGTCATGTGATTACCTCTGGAGTCCCCACATTTAGAAGCCTTTATGTCTGTATCAATGTTATATTACATATAGTTGATCTGAACCATACAAATTGGGTTCCAGTATTTTAGCAGGCTGTCCACTACATTATGTACAAAAATACTGTACACTTAAAGACCCCTGTCAGCTAAATGTAAAGGGCCTTCTAGGCCTTTATGCATTAGATATACGATTAAAAAAGTGTTACACTGTTGGGCATTTTCTATTATATGTGTTACACACAACCATGTGGGATGTTTCATTATTGCTGGGTGTTTACTTCTGGCAGCCAAGGGGGTTACATCACTACTATGTACATGTGTTACTGGCAACCAAGGGGTGAAAAATACATGTGGTGGGATCAAGGGTGGGGCATGATGTTGAGCTTTTGTGGGGACATTGTGTGAACTCAGCTACTATGCATTAGGTATATTTCTTATGGAATATCCAGTCATACTCCTTTAGTATTTCCTCTTTAAAAGTGTCATCTAATTTATTCAACTTCCCAATTTACTTTTATCACCAATTTTGCTTTGTTTTCTTGGTATTCTTAGATGAAAGCTAAATCTAGGAGGTGCATATGCTAATTTCTTAGACCTTGAAGATTGCCTTTAATCTGTATGCATTTTGACCACTAGAGGGCATTAGTTCATGTGTTTCATATAGATAACATTGAGCTTGTGCACGTGAAATGACCTAGAAGTGAGCACTGATTGGCTAAAATGCAAGTCTGTCAAAAGAACTGAAATAAGGGGGCAGTCAGCAGAAGCTTAGATACAAGGTAATTACAGAGGTAAAATGTGTATTATTATAACTTTATGCAAAACTGGGGAATGGGTAATAAAGGGATTATCTTTCTTTTTAAACAACAACAATTCTGGTGTTGACTTTCCTTTTAATTGGATATCTTCTTTGTCCCATTCATCAGAATTTATATCCCCTTATAGGTTGTAATTAGCATTTCTAGTTTTTTAATGTCAAAAGTTATTATTATTTTTTTCAATTGGACTGTTTTTGACATAAAATACTCAAATGCTTTTGAGCATATTATTTTAAAACTATAATGTCTCTTAAAAAACATGCTGTTGTTAGTTTAGTACAGAGCTGATAGAGGGAACTTCAGAGTGAACTACATTAGCCAGAAGCTTTTGGACTGCTGTAGATAAAATATTCTGAACTACATTACCCAGAAGAACATGGGAAGGTAAGTGTGAATTAAGTCATATGTTGGTGCCACACGGAGGACTACAACTGAACTTAGCTTCCTTGTTTTTTTATGTGTGCATAATCAGATTTAAAAGAAGTTGTGAGTGTGCTGGTTTCTTTGCACTTTATTATTATTTTATTTTTTTAATGTAGATCAGCAGTGAGTACCTCCTTCCTTCCACTTGTTTATTTTATGAGAAGTCTGTTTGAAGCTAAATAATATACAATTATCTACTGGCCTAATGGGTAAACATAAATTAACTCTGTTTAAATAAATATATAAAATAGATCAATATATCAGGACAGCTAGATATTGCATATATGTAAATCAGAGCTATATGTTTTTCTGTGTTTGCATTATCATCATGATGTCTTTCACAGCACAGCACTCTGTACCAATCAAAATGAATCAAGCAATTAGACTAATTGGAAAACTGCTTAAAGTAACATAAAATTGGTTGCCTTTACATGTGTAATTTGTTACTGCACTGGGGTTAAACACATAATTAAGATTAGTTCTGAACTGTCAATGCACTACTAGTTCAAAGCTGAACACAGCCACTGAGCCAATCAAGGGAGGCATATGTGCTCAGTTTAGGGTCTGCATTGCATTGCTGCTCTGTACCTGACTTAATGTTTTATAGCATTTTACAAAGGTTAAAGGGACATGATTGATCATTCACATAGATCATACGATTTTAAACAACTTTCCAATTTACTTCTATTATCTAATTTGCTTAATTCTCTTGGTATCCTTTGTTGAAAAGCATATCTAAACCTGCTGCTCCGTAACTTGGAACTAGTAGCTGCTGATTGGTGGCTGAACTTGTATGTCCATTTTCATTGGCTTACAAATGTTTTCAGCTTGCTCCCCCCCCCTAAATGTAGCCACCAATCAGCAAGCGCTTACCCACGGTGCTGAGCCAAAAATGGACCGGCTCGTAAGCTTACATTCCTGCTTTTTCAAATAAAGATACCAAGAGAACAAAGATAAATTGATTATAGGAGTAAATTAGAAAGAAAGTTGCTTAATTTTGCCTGCTCTATCTGAATCACAAAAGAGAAAATTTGGGTTCAGTATCTCTTTAAGAAAAATATTTTGGCCTGCAGAACTCCTAAAATTAAATACATTGATTTTATTTTTTAGACTTTCTAATAAGCTAATTTATTTTATTATTAAAAATAAAAATGATTGACTTTTATTTTTTTTAGTGCCTATGAATGAAGAATCTCAAACTAGTATTGCATTACAGCCAGCTCAATGGGGTGACACAGTAAGTGCAATATTCTTTACTAATTTGTTCCAAACAGACAAAATATTAGTACAGTACATATATAAAGGGACGTGAAACACAAAATGTTTCTTAAAGGGACATGAAGCACAAAATGTTTCTTAAAGGGACATGAAACACAAAATGTTTCTTTCATAATCCTGATGGAGCATATGATTTTTTTTCCCTTTCATTTTCAAAGCCTTATTTCAGAAAATAAAATAGGTACACATAGTTATAGAAAAACAACGGAAGGAGCATATGATTTTTAATAACTTTCCAATTTATTTCTTTTATCAAATGTGCTTTATTCTCATGGTATCCTTTATTGAACAAACAACAATACACTACTGGAACCTAGCGGAGCACATCAGGTGAACCAATGAAAGAGCCATATATGAGCAGTTACCAATCAGCAGCTAGCTTCCAAGTAGTGCATTGCCGTTTCTGAGGCTACCTAGGTATGTTTTTCAACAAAGGGGAGAATAATGCAAATCAGATAACAGAAGTTGTGATAAATTGGAAAGTTGTTTAAAATTGCATGCTTTGTCTGAATCATGAAAGAAAAATGTGTGTTTCATGTCCCTTAAAAAACTAAAATAATAATAATGCTTTGACATCACCGTACACTCTTTTTGCTACTTTATCATTATAATTATAATTTATTTGTAAAGAGCAGCATGATTCCATATTACTCGGTATATGAATAGGGGAGCACAATGACCCTGATACATGGTAAAAAAAATAAAGAAATACAGAAACATAAAGCAGACTAAACCAAACAAATGAATACAAGAGGTGGCATCATTCCGTTATAAAGTGATATGAAACCCCCCAAAAATTATTTCATGACTCAGATAGAGAATACAATGTTAAACAAATTTCCAATTTACTTTCATGATCTAACTTGCTTAGTTCTCTTGGTATCACTTGCTTAAATGATACCTAGGTAGGCTTAGGAGCTAGCTGATAGCTGCTGATTGGTAGCTGCACATATGTCATTGGCTTACTGATGTGTTCAGTTAGCTCCCAGTAGTGCTTTGCTGCTCCTTCAACAAAGGATACCAAAAGAGTGAAGCAAATTTGATAGAAGAAAAGAAAAATGTTGGGTTCCATATCCATTTAAGCTCTCTGCTCATGCAAAATTATCAAAAAATAAATCATTTAATAAAGGATACCAAGAGAATGAAGCAAAATTGAAAATAAAAGTAAATTGAAAAGTTGTTTAAAAATGTATGTTTATCTGAATCATAAAATAAGTTTTAGGTTTCGTGTCTCTTTAAGGACATTAGGACATGGAATGTGAGCTACTAGTTTGCCAAACTATGTAGACACTGTATGGCCTCTGTACAACTAGGCACTAGAAAACATATTCATTTTAAATGCCATCATTCATGTGAAAGTTGTTACGCTCATCTTTTGGCCCATGCCTATATTTAAGAAAATTAAATGGACATGAAAACTTAAATTTTTCTTTCATGATTCAGATAAAGCATACAATTTTAAACAAATTTCCAATTTACTTATATTATCTCATTTGCTTTGCTCTCTTGGCATCCTTTGTTGAAAAGCGTAGCTAGGTAGGCTCAGGAGCTAGCTGCTGATTCGTGGTTGCAAATATGTGCCTGTTGTCATTGGTTTACTGTGTTCAGCTCCCATAGTGCATTGTAGCTCCTTCAACATAGGATACCAAGAGAATGATGCAAATGTGATAATATAAGTACATTGAAAAGATGTTTAAAAGTGCATGCCCTATCTGAATTAGGAAAAAAAGATTTTGGGTTTCATGTCCCTTTAAGTTGAAACATCTGTCTCTTTTTAAGGAAGAATTTCCACCAGATTGTATGTGGTAGAATATGGTTAGTCAATGCTTTTACTAGCTTATAATAAATCTTGCTTGTGTCTCTGCCACACTTGACTGATACTTTCAATTAAAGGGACAGTCTAGTCCAAAATAAACTTTCATAATTCAGATAGAGAATGTAATTTTTAACAATTTTCCAATTTACTTTTATCATCAATTTTGCTTTGTTCTCTTGGCATTCGTAGTTGAAAGCTAAACCTAGGAGGTTCATATGCTAATTTCTAAGCCCTTGAAGGCCGCCTCTTCTTTCAGGTCATTTTGACATTTTTCACCACTAGAGGGTGTTAGTTCATGTGTGTCATATAGATAACACTGTGCTCACGCACATGGAGTTCCAGTGAGCCAGCTCTGATCGGCTAAAATGGATGTCTGTCAAAAGAACTGAAATAAGGGGGCAGTTTGCAGAGGCTTAGATACAAGATAATCACAGAGGTAAAAAGTGTATTTATATAACTGTGTTGGTTATGCAAAACTAGGGAATGGGTAATAAAGGGATTATCTATCTTTTTAAACAATAACAATTCTGGTGTAGACTGTCCCTTTAAGAATGCTGTTTCGAATTTGGTTATTAAAGGAACAGTTTGAGATTGTACTATAACAATTTTAAAGTGAAGGTAAAGTTAATGGGTCTGCTACAAATAAATGAATATATCATGACAAATAAATAGTATGTTCATTCATCAATACTTCGATCTTTCAATATTACCTTAGATATCTTTTATAATCTGCTCCAATTCTGCTGTTTAGACAGCCAATTGATTCTTTGGCCGTTAGGCGGCCGTCAATTGACGTCATCAGGGGATGGTTAATTATGCGCATGCCCAACTATTTGTAGTTCCTACTTGCAAAGCGAGCGCGTCCACATTTAGCGCATGCGCATTAACCGGTTCAGTTGTCTGGCATAGTTTCAACCGCATCGGATCTCAACCGCATCGAATCTCATGCGCATGCGCGGTTATTAGACCCTCGATGTGCACGAGCTTAGATGACACGTATAGAGCGGGTGGGACCAATCTATACATCAAAGTATCAGAAACCCGGAAATAATGGATGGGAGGAGAATCGGATGGCAATGATAAGAAAAATGTAGGTAGATAAATACTAAATAACTAAATAACTTTATTTCTAGCATTCAAATTTTTTTTTGTTTTTCTGTCTGTGTGGGTAATTAGGGGTGGGATTATTTTCACCTGTTTGGGCCTTGCAAGCCTATAAATTTAGCACATTTACTCTGTGAGCTTGCTCTTTTAGGCTTGCTGTATTGATTCTCTGTTAAAGTAACATTGTCTGTTTAAGTATAATAGCTAACCAAGCTATTTTATAAATTATTTGCTTTGCAAGGGTTGCATTTTTATTTTAAAAAAAGGAAATAACTAAATAACTTTATTTCTAGCATTCAAATTTTTTTTTGTTTTTCTGTCTGTGTGGGTAATTAGGGGTGGGATTATTTTCACCTGTTTGGGCCTTGCAAGCCTATAAATTTAGCACATTTACTCTGTGAGCTTGCTCTTTCAGGCTTGCTGTATTGATTATCTGTAACATTGTCTGTTTAAGTATAATAGTTAGCTAACCAAGGTAGTTAGGCAAACAAGGTTTTGGGGTAACCAAGGGGAAATATATTTATTTTATACTTTTAAGTTAAACCTTTTATTAAGAATGTGTGAGAATCTCATTCAGTGTACAGCTTGCCACATGTTTGCATCACTGGAGCAGCCGCTTCTGGGATTATATGTTTGTGGCAAGTGCGAGCATATTGTCTCTTTAGAAACTCGTATTGGGGATCTGGAGGAACGAATTGCAACACTACATGAAATTCAGACACTTGAAAGGGAAATGGATAGGACTGAGCTGGTTGTTAATGGTTCCAGCAGTGGGAATGGGGAGGATTCAGATGAGGAGACTCCAGGATGTAGCTGGGTCACAGTTAGAGGGCGAAGTAAGCGGAAGAGACAGGCCAGTTCTGAGCTGGTACACCCCAATAGATTTGCAAGATTAAGTGAAGATGTTGGGGATATCAGTTCAGGGGTGGCAGTGTCAGAGAGGGCCGTGTTGCCTAGTATAGTGAACAGTCCTTTAGTTGTGGAAGAGGAGCATACTATGGTGGGCAGTCCTTCAGTCATGGAAGAGGGGCATACAAGTCAGGGCCAGAGGCAGATGTTGGTGGTAGGAGACTCTATTATAAGGAAGGTTGATAGGGTAATTTGTCATCCAGACCCTTTACATAGAACAGTTTGCTGTCTTCCAGGGGCTCGTGTTAGGCATATTGTGGAGCGTATTGATAGATTGTTAGAGGGATGCGGGTCTGATCCTGCAGTCATGGTGCATATTGGTACTAATGAAGAAATCAGTGGGAGATGGAGAGTCCTAAAAAATGACTTCAGGGAGTTAGGTAGCAAGCTTAAAGCAAGGACCTCCAAAGTAATATTTTCTGAGATATTACCAGTGCCGTGTGTTAACTCAGTAAGGCAGAAGGAGCTAAGGTCTGTTAATTCATGGCTAAAAACATGGTGTAAAAATGAGGGGTTTGACTTTTTAGAACACTGGGCTGATTTTTCACTAGGGTACAAATTGTACAGTAAGGATGGATTGCATCTGAATGACATGGGTGCAGGTGTGTTGGGGGAAAGGATGGTAGCACGTTTAGAGAACCTTTTAAACTAGGCAAAGGGGGGGAGGGTCAATTAGAACAAAATAGAACAGAGAGATCAGTGTCTGAATATGTCACTCCCTTAATATCTCAAGGAAGGGATGACTTAAGAAATGTCACATTAGAAAGTATAGAGGAAAGTACACCAAGTAGCAGCAGAAAGCACATGAAAATTAAATGTATGACAACAAATGCAAGAAGCATGACAGGTAAAATGGGGGAGCTGACGCTCTTATTTGCAGAAGAGGACTATGATGTTATCAGTATAACTGAAACTTGGTGGGATGATTCACATGACTGGGCAGTTAACTTAGAGGGGTATACATTATTTAGGAGGGACAGGAATAATAAAAGGGGTGGAGGAATCTGCATGTATATTAAACCTGACCTTAAACCTACAATAAGGGAAGATATTTATGATACAAGTGACAATGTAGAGACCCTGTGGGTTGAAATAAAGAGTGGGGGGAAAAATCCTAAAAAAATATTACTAGGAACATGCTACAAGCCTCCCAACATTAGTGACCCGGAGGAAACTCAACTACTTATCCAAATAGGTAAGGCTGCTAATAACAGTGCTGTAATTATGGGAGATTTTAACTACCCTGATATAAACTGGGCCAATGAAACTAGTAATTCAGCTAAGGGGGATAGATTTTTAAATGTTCTCAGGGATAACTTCTTGTCACAATTAATAGAGGAGCCAACTAGGAGTAAAGCTATATTGGATTTAGTGCTATCAAACAATACAGATATAATATCAAACATAGAAGTTAAAGAACATTTGGGTAACAGTGATCATAACATGGTCACATTTGAAATCTCTTTTCATATGCAGTGTTTTAAAGGCTTAACTAAGACTTTTAATTTCAAGAAAGCAAAATTCAACGATTTAAGGAAATCATTAAATAATATAAATTGGGACAATGTATTTTCTAATAAAAATACAGAGGATAAATGGATAATATTTAAAAATTTGTTAAATAAATATACATATCGATACATACCATATGGTTATAAAAATAAAAATAAAAAAACTAAGCCGTTATGGCTAAATAAAAATGTGTTAAAAGAAATTAGGAAAAAACGTAGGGCATTTAAATTATTAAAAGAAAATAGTACAGACTCAGCATACAATATTTATAAGGAATGTAACAAAGCATGCAAAAAAGCAATCAAATTAGCCAAAATTGAAAATGAAAAATTAATTGCCAAGGATTCTAAGTCTAACCCTAAAAGGTTCTTTAAGTACATAAATAGCAAAAAGTCTAAGAAGGATAATATAGGTACATTAAAATGTGTGGAGGGTAGCATGATAAATAATGACAGAGAGAAGGCTGAGGTACTAAACCAGTTTTTTTCTTCAGTATACACAAGAGAGGAACCATTGAATGATACTTTGGAACAGAATAGAACATGCCAGTCCATACCACTAACTGGGTTTTGTTTAGAGGATATCAGGAAAAAACTAAAAAATATTAAGGTAAATAAAACTCCAGGCCCAGATGGAATACACCCAAGGGTGTTAAGTGAATTTAGCACTGTTATAGACAAACCTTTACTCTTAATTTTTCAAGACTCATTATCCTCAGGCATGGTACCCCAGGATTGGCGTAAAGCTGATGTGGTGCCACTCTTCAAAAAGGGAAGCAGGGATGATCCAGGAAGCTATAGACCAGTTAGTCTGACATCAATAGTGGGGAAGATATTTGAAGGGATTATAAGGGATTATATTGATGAGCATATTCGTGTAAACAAGATTATGAGTTCTAATCAGCATGGCTTTAGGAGAAATAGATCATGTCAAACTAATCTAATTAGATTCTACGAGGAAGTAAGTAAAAATATAGATAAAGGGGAATCAGTTGATGTGATATACTTAGATTTTGCAAAGGCATTTGATACAGTGCCACATGAGAGATTAATGCACAAAATTAAGGGACTGGGAATAGCTGAAAATGTTAGCTCATGGATAAATAACTGGATAAAAGATAGGGAGCAACGAGTAGCAGTAAATGGATCATACTCAGATTGGACAAAGGTAATCAGTGGCGTCCCCCAGGGATCAGTACTGGGCCCTGTTCTTTTTAATATTTTTATAAATGACTTGGAGCAAGGATTAAATAGCGACATCTCTATTTTTGCAGATGATACTAAGTTAAGTAAGGTCATTAGGTCAGAGCAGGATGAACTCTCTTTGAAAAGGGATTTGCTAAAATTAGAACTATGGGCAAGTGAATGGAAAATGAGATTTAATACGGAAAAATGTAAGGTTCTACATTTTGGAAGTAAAAATAAGCAGGCTATGTATTTTTTAAATGGGACAAGACTTAGCCAAACACAGGAGGAAAGGGATTTGGGAGTAGTAATAGATAACAAGCTAAAGATGAGTGCACAATGCAGGGCAGCGGCTTCAAAGGCTAATAAGATACTAGCATGTATTAAAAGAGGCATTGATTCAAGGGAGGAAAGCATAATTCTGTCATTATATAAAGCCCTGGTAAGACCTCACCTTGAGTTTGGAGTGCAGTTCTGGGGACCGATTGCTAAAAAAGATATTGCAGAACTAGAAAAAGTTCAGAGAAGGGCCACAAAGCTAATAAGGGGATTGGAGAAATTAACCTATGAAGAGAGGCTAGCCAAACTGGGTCTGTTCTCTTTAGAAAAAAGGCGCTTGAGAGGTGACATGATTACTTTATATAAATATATTCAAGGCCCATATACAGAGATGGCAGAAGCTCTTTTTATTCCAAGAAAATTGGTTCTGACAAGAGGTCATAATTTAAGGTTGGAGGAAAGGAGATTTAATCTCCTGCAACGGAAACGTTTTTTCACTGTAAGAGCAATAAAATTGTGGAACTCATTACCAAAGGAGGTAGTGAATGCCAATACCATAGATACATTTAAAAATAGTCTGGATAAATTTCTGTATATAAACAAAATTCATGGATATGATTGCTAGTATTAAATGGGTCACATTTTAATGGGGTTATTTAAGCTTAACTGGAGCTTTTTGTAAGTATTTTAGATTTGTATAGGTTGAACTCGATGGACTTCAGTCTTTTTTCAACCTTATCTACTATGTTACTATGTTACTATGTAAAAATAAGTTTATTTAAAAAAAACCCATAGCGACTGCATTGGACATTGTAAAAGGATTATACATATGAATTTTTATTTAAAAAACTTTACCTTCACTTTAAGTATATGTTGTTAAAAAAGCAACAGCTTTGAAATATACTTTCAGTAATTCTGTTGTCACCTTTTCCTGTAATTTAAAGGGCTGTTATAGTAATAAAATGAAATGCTCTATTTCATTAGAGCACATTATTTTATCACTAGTGACCAGTGTGGATTTGATTTAAACCACTAGTCAGTAAGACTAGTTATATCAGTTACACCAGAAAATGACTGATTTGGTTATATAACATTAGAAATACATAGACAATTATGAAATTATTGTGAGGTGAACTATATCCAGTTTTATTCATATTTGAACAACTTTTCTGCTGTACTTTAATTGAATGAGGAAAATAAGCATTATCCTATAAATAAAAATTTCAATAGTTTCAACTAAAACCGTAACTTTATATAGCATATGCACTTTTGTATTTGCTTAAAGGGATATGAAACCCAATTTTTTTTTCTTTCAGGCCTCCCTAACAGGCCACATTTTGAGGATATCTGAACTAGAGCACAGGTTAAATAATCAGCTGATTAGTAAACCTGGTTATTTTACCTGCTCTAATCCAAGGTAATCCTAAAAACCTGACCTGTTACGGAGGCCTGAGAACAGGTTTTAAAACCAGTGAGATAGAGCATGCAATTTTAAGCAACTTTCTTATTTGCTCCTACTATCAAATTTTTTTTGTAGCCACCAATCAGCAAGCACTATCCAATGCTCTGAACCAAAAACGGGCCGGCTCCTAAGCTTACATTCCTGCTTTTTCAAATAAAGATACCTGGAGAACAAAGTAAAATAGATAATAGGAGTAAATTAAAAAGTTGCTTAAAATTGTATGCTCTATCTGAATCATGAAAGAAAAAAATGTGGGTTTCATATCCCTTTAACCCCTTAACGACCGAGGACGTGCAGGGTACGTCCTCAAAAAAAAGGCAGTTAACGCCTGAGAACGTACCCTGCACGTCCTCGGTGTGGAAAGCAGCTGGAAGCGATCCCGCTCGCTTCCAGCTGCTTTATGGTTATTGCAGTGATGCCTCGATATGGAGGCATCCTGCAATAACCTTTTTAAGCCATCCGGTGCAGAGAGAGCCACTCTGTGGCCCTCTCTGCACCGGAGATGGGTGGCTCAATGCGTTGGTGGGTGGGAGCCGGACCGGGAGGCGGGTGGCGGCCATCGATGGCCCTGGTGATGTGCAGGGGGGGCGGGATCGTGGGCGGGGATGGCCGGGGGCGTGCACGGGAGGGCGGGGGCGGGCGCGTGCACGGGGAGGGAGCGGGTGGGAACCGCTACGCTACAGAAAAGGCATTAATAAAAAATGTCAATCAAAAGTTAAAAAATGGCTAAAAAGTTTTAAAAAAAAACGATCAGCAAGGTGGTGGGGGTTTCTCTGTGTGGGGGGGAAGCTACACTACAGAAAAAAAACAAACAAACAAAAATAAAGCACTTTTTTTTTGCAAACTGGGTACTGGCAGACAGCTGCCAGTACCCAAGATGGCCCCCAATGAGGCAGAGGGGAGGGTTAGAGAGCGCTTTTGGGGGGGATCAGGGAGGTTGGGGGCTAAAGGGGGATCCTACACAGTAGCATATGTAAATATATATATATTTTTTTTTAAAAACCCTTTTATTTTAGTACTGGCAGACTTTCTGCCAGTACTTAAGATGGCAGGGACAATTGTGGGGTGGGGGAGGGAAGGGAGCTGTTAGGGAGGGATCAGGGGGTGGGATGTGTCAGGTGGGAGGCTGATCTCTACACTAAAGCTAAAATTAACCCTGCAAGCTACCTACAAACTCCCTAATTAACCCCTTCACTGCTAGCCATAATACACGTGTGAGGCGCAGCAGGATTTAGCGGCCTTCTAATTACCAGAAAGCAACGCCAAAGTCATATATGTCTGCTATTTCTGAACAAAGGGGATCCCAGACAAGTATTTACAACCATTTGTGCCATAATTGCACAAGCTGTTTGTAAATTATTTCAGTGAGAAACCGAAAATTTTTAAAAATTTAACTTTTTTTTTCAATTTGATCGCATTTGGCGGTGAAATGGTGGCATGAAATATACCAAAATGTGCCTAGATCAATACTTGGTGTTGTCTACTACACTAAAGCTAAAATTAACCCTAAAAGCTCCCTAATTAACCCCCTGCTGGGCATAATACACTTGTGGTGCGCCTAGATCAATACTTTGGGATGTCTACTAAAAAAAAATATATACATGTCAAGGGATATTCAGGGATTCCTGAAAGATATTAGTGTTCTAATGTAACTAGCGCTAATTTTGGAAAAAAGTGGTTTGGAAATAGCAAAGTGCTACTTGTATTTATGGCCCTATAACTTGCAAAAAAAGCAAAGAACATGTAAACATTGGGTATTTCTAAACTCAGGACAAAATTTAGAAACTATTTAGCATGGGTGTTTTTTGGTGGTTTTAGATATGTAACAGATTTTGGGGGTCAAAGTTAGAAAAAGTGTGTTTTTTTCAATTTTTCCTCATATTTTATAATTTTTTTTTATAGTAAATTATAAGATATGATGAAAATAATGGTATCTTTAGAAAGTCCATTTAGTGGCGAGAAAAACGGTATATAATATGTGTGGGTACAGTAAATGAGTAAGAGGAAAATTACAGCTAAACACAAACACTGCAAAAATGTAAAAATAGCCTTGGTCCCAAACGGACAGAAAATGGAAAAGTGCTGTGGTCATTAAGGGGTTAAACATCCATGGGGTCACTCACAATCTATCAGCGGTTTGCTCCCAAAATGTTTTTTTGGCTTTTCAGCCGAATTGGTTGTCTTTTTTTCCAAGTGATCACAATGCAAAATGTATCCGTGCTATAAAAACCCATAGCATTCTAGGTCAAAACATAGTCCTCTATTTATCAAGGTCTGTCGGACCTGATCCGACAGTGCGGATCAGGTCCGACAGACCTCGCTGAATACTCACAAGAGCTGCTGGTGCAACGCCGCCCCCTGCAGACTCGCGGCCAATGGGCCGCCAGCAGGGGGGTGTCAATCAACCCAATCGTACTCGATCGGGTTGATTTCCGGCGATGTCTGTCCGCCTGCTCAGAGCAGGTGGACAGGTTATGGAGCAGCGTTCTTTGTGACCGCTGCTTCATAACTGCTGTTTCTGGCAAGCTTGCAGGCTCGCCAGAAAAACGGGGCATCAAGCTCCATTCGGAGCTTGATAAATATGCCCCATAGTCACAACAGCACTTTTTACAGTGCTTGTACCAACATTATTGAACTTCTAATCCTGATTGTGCCTTTGTTAGCAGTAGTTCAATAAGGTAGGTGCAACCACTGTGACCGTGTTTAATAGTAAAGTGCGTGAATGTGTGAAATCTCGTTTGAACATCTTCTATGCAAATGCCATGTTGCAAGAGAGCAGATTTATATGTTACACTTTTAATACTGTTAAAATCTGGTATAAGAAGATATCCAAAGTCCATGTAATAGAAACCCGCATTCTTCATATTGTTATCAGATCACGCCAAACTGGAAATGGTGCTTTTACAATAAACAAATGTAAATATTGTAAAATAAAATACTTGTAAAATATTTAATAAAAATACAGTGTAGTGATTGAACAATCATACCTACTTTGACCATCATGCCTACATACAATTGGCATTCTTATGGTTTTGCAGTGGTGAGAATGGATTTGGATTGCAATAGATTCCTTTTGAAGTCACAATCACGCAATCCTGTTTTAAAGACCAGTTCTGAAGACACCTGTACTGTTAGCGATAACCCCAACAATGAGAATGTGAATTAGAATCAAACATTAACAGAAAGTGATAGCTGCATGCTATGGTCTTGATTTCACTTTTCCTGTAAAAAGCCGGAACTGTACAGGATATCACATACTCAACACTTATGTAAATATGTACCCTGGCCACAACTGAAGGACTATACAATAGCGATATATACAGCTTTAATGAATCTATACCATGCTGATAAATCTCTAAAATGTTTCCCGTGACCATTCCAGAGTGCCTTTCATACGCAGATATCCCAACTCTTCCTGAAGTTCAGGGAGTCTCCCTGATTGTAATAGCCCTCCCTGATGCCAGCAAATGGAATGCAATCTCCCTGAAACTTCAAGTGCCATGATCCATTGTGGCCCAAATCTGGAAAAGTGTTTCTTTAAGGAATGCTTTAGTTGCTGGGACATTATAGAACCCTTAAAGTATGCATCAGTAACCAAAAAAACCACTGATTCTAATAAGATAAAAACACAAATACTACCTTATTTACTACACGTAATTAAACTTCGTATTCTAAAAGATTTGAGCATTCAACAAGCGTACAATCACTGAAAAATAGGTTTGTTGTATGTGGTTGTGCAATAAAGCTACTTTTTTAATGTGACTTTAGTGGGAAGCTACTTTAATGATAAGTCTCTCTTATTTAGGGTTTCAAGGTGTCCAATATATAACTGGGAGGGGGGGTGGCGACGGCGCAGCGCAGTAGCGGGAGAAGCCACCTCCCTGAAATGAGTTTTTGCAGGTTGGGATGTCTGCATATGTGCAAAACAATATAATGATTTCAACAAGTCTTGGAATACAATGATGACCAAAAGGCCATTTTGGGGCTTTATGAATGGTCTTGAGGTGTCAAGCATCTGCGATAGATAGTTTTAAAAAATGGCCTAACATAATCTTACAGAAATTACTGGTAGGGTATGACATTATGAATGGATTAAGGGAATTAATTTACCAAAATAATTAAACATATACAATATACAGCTTCATGCTACATAATTAAAAACTAATCCATATTTTATGATGAATAACTTTTGGACTTTGGACTTTTTAGAAAACTATATTTAGATAGATTTTTTTCTACATTTTTTTTTTTTTATTAAAAAAAAATGATTTAAATAAAAAAAAAAGCAATTTCTTTTAAAAATCATTGATTGTTATCCACCCTGCTAACGACACTGCAAAGCTATGCATTTAAGGGATTAAGCACATAGTTACAGTACTGCTTGGAACCTGCAAAGCACTGCTGATTATATCAACTGTAGTTACCCCTGGGGTCTGTTGTGGGGGTTAAACAAATAGCTTTGCAGTTTTGCTAGTGATGAAATGACATTCACTAACAAATTAGAGGAAGTCATTTTATTACTGTAATGGCCCTTTAATTCTAATAATTGTAGGCTTTTCAATTCCTGTTAAAAGTGGCAGTGCAGATTCTAGATGCAACAGTGTTTTATTCTACACAGTCATTTGTGACCGAGTTATACTTTTTCCCAATTGGCCTACGCAGAGAAGGAAACCTAGTTCACATTATGGTAAAAAGACTTTTGCCATGGGTGGCAGGAGCCACGGCAAATTAAAGGTAACTTCTACACAGTTTTTTAAGCTTGTGAATGACGGTCACCTTTATTTTTAGCGCTGGTAAATCCTAGCATTTTTGAAACGCTAGGATTTACAATCACTTTGATTATAAACTTACTCACTTATTAGTTTTAAATATATTTTAACTTACCCGTATTGTGCCGCATATAGGCCGCACCCTTAATGTTTGGTGCCATTTTGAAGAAATTTAATTTTTAGAGAAAATATCTTCTCACACCTACAATACCCATAATGCAACAAAGTTCCCAAAAAGGGAGGCCCTTAAAAGCACATTAAGCCAACAAACACTGTGTGTATAATGGCTAAACAAGTCAGCCTATCATGCGTCCATAGATAAGTAAAGTACCAAAAGCTAAGTTAACCAAAAGTTAACACGCTTGACCACAAGCTGCGGAAACTTCTGTTTAACACCCGGTGCTGGATGTGTGGTTAACCGGACAACCTGGTCCCTTACGATTGTGTAATCCCCTTGAATGTAGCTGGGAGCGCTTTCTTCAGCAATAACGGACACCTCCATATTCGTCCTTCAGGTTACTCGGACTTCCGCACCGGGTAATGACGTCATCACTCAGAGGCCAATTCAGTGGGGTAGCGGTAGCGGATCATGGTTGCATCAAGGGTAGAAACAAGTGCTCACTCCTAATGGACAAGTCTGGATTCAAATGAAAAATTGCAAGGGGAGCACTCACTTGTTGTAAAACTTTACTTTTATTTCGCCAATTTAAAAACTGCTTACACAACAGTCCATAAAACTTGCATCATAGAAGCGCAATCAATAAAGATAGCTGCTATCTGCTTCGATTGGGCTTATATGATGATTGTTTTATGGACTGTTGTGTAAGCAGTTTTTACTTTGGCAAAATAAAAGTGAAGTTTTACAAGTGAGTTCTCCCTTTCAATTTTTCATTTGAATACAATACCCACAAGGCCACTGGGTGTACCGGAAGTTCGGCAGCACTGCACATGTGCAATATTGCTGATAAGCACACAAATATAGGCCGCGACCCGCATATAGGCCACACCGCAAATTTAAAGGTACAAATCAAGGGAAAAAAGTGCGGCCTATATGCGGAACAATACGATATATATATTCGTCAATAATGAAGTATTCTTTTTTTATTATTATTATTATTATTATTATTATTATTATTATTATTATGTGCAAACACATCCTATGAATCATCTTTATGTTTTCTTAGATGTCAGCATAATAACATTTATAATCCATAATTTAAAGCCAAAATCTGCATCTTGTCATTTGACTCTGATTATGTTTTAGGCCTCTTCTTTGTGAACGTAGCTGTGAATCAGCTTATTTGTTTTGATACTATATATAAGCTAAATATTTGTATAAATTGCTTTGATATTTTCTGTTGCAGGTGTTAAAAACGTTCCCTAACACCACGTGTTTGTCTAACAAGGTGCACAATATGGTCTGTAGACTTGGATTTGAAATACAATGCAGTTATGACATTGAAAGACTCTTAAGCCAAGATAATGAAGTATGCTGGATTTCACTAACAGATCATTTATCCTACAAACCCTCAGGTTGGTTCTCCATTTTTTTTTTGGTCTTTTTTTTCCCCTCAGAACATTTTCTGTCTAAAGACATTTTCAGATATACAGTACATTTTAAAACATTTTATTCACCTTTATAGAAGCATTTAATATGCAAGGAAAATAATTAAATAGTATAAAAACATATATTGCAGTTAGAGTATTTTGTATTGTACTATTGCCTGCCTATTTCTATACGTATAACTACTTGCAAAGTACTTTTGATGTAGGTTCTATGTCACACAGTATTTTGCCCAGTGTACTGTGTTTACGTAGTATCTACTTCCAGCACAGAGGCTCAGTCTTCAGTCCCACTCTCAGCTGTGACAGCAAGATCTGCAACTTGGTGGCAGATGGCGTCTTCCTTCATATGGTAAGGGAGCTCTAATCATGCTCTCTTACAATATGAAGCCAGATCGCGGATCAGGATGAAGCTTTAATCATTCCCATAGTTGCAGCTAAATCATGCACTTGCAATGAGAGGCTGGCTCAGCGTCTGGTGGATTATGCACTAGCTTACAAACAGGCAGACAGAAGTGTTTATTTGCTAAAGCACAGGTCAGTTGTGAATATGCTTAATTTAATGCAATTAATAGTTATTTCTTTTCTGAAAATATGTGAATAATCTTTTTTTTAAATTAAACATTTCCAACAAATGTTGTAAATTGTTAATTATTGAAAATACTTCACTGATCTTAAAAACAGATTCATTTTGGAATAGAAAATTACTTGAATGTCCCTTTAAACACATAGGTGTATGCAAGCAATTGTGCAGTAATACAATGTGATTTCTTATTGCAGATGTTTGACCCTTTAAAGGGACACTGAACCCAATTTTTTTCTTTCATGATTCATATAGAGCATGCAATTTTAAGCAACTTTCTAATTTACTCCTATTATCAATTTTTCTTTGTTCTCTCGCTATCTTTATTTGAAAAATAAGGCATCTAAGCTTGCTGTTAAACATTTACATGACACTTTATTACATTGATCCTTATTTTACAAAACAGTAGTATGGTAATTTTCACACAAATGGAAAGATAAAATATTTTTTGTGGTACTATATTCTGTTGCCAACATGTTATATGCATCTATAAATGCACAGAGCATGCTTAAAGGGACAGTCTACTTGATTTATTTATTGTTTAAAAAGATAAATATGCCTTTACTACCCATTTCCCAGCTTTGCATAAACAACATTGTTATATTAATATACTTTATAACCTTTAAGTTTTATTTATTTATTTATAAAATATTTTACCAGGAAGGATGCATTGAGATTTCTCTCGTTTTCAAGTATGTCCTGAACTTTCAAGTATGTCCTGAGTTTTTCAAGTTTGCCCGTTTCTAAGCCCCAGCAGGCTAACACTTATCTCAGTGCTTTTTATTAGCTTTTTAAATCTTCCACTATAGCGAGACAGTGCTAATTCATGTCTGCCATATGGATAACATTGTGCTCACTCCTGTGGTGAATGATAATGGTTATATCCAGAACCAACACTGATTGACTAAAATCAAGATTATTATTATTATCGGTTATTTGTAGAGTGCCAACAGATTCCACACTGAGACAAGGGGCAGCCTGCAGGGGCTTAGATACAGGAATTTATAGAGGTAAAAAAGTATATTAATTTAACAGTGTTGGTTATGCAGAATTGGAGAATAGATAATAAAGGGATTATCTATCTAACTTTTTTTTAAGTAGATTGTCCCTTTAAATACATCTATAGGTGTTCATTGTCCCCTCTCTTGTACAGGTCAACTAGATTTTGCAGAATGTGTGAGACAGCTGGGGCCTGTGTGTGAAGCAGTTCATCTATACCTCACTTCTCTATCTAGTGAAGTGTTTGATGTGCAGTTTCAAGGATTTTTTCAGTGGACTGATAATGCAGAGGTAGGATAACATTAAAATTATTAAAGCCACTAAAAAGCCTGATTGGTGTGCAGGTTTTTAAAAGACTACTTAGTATATTAGTAATTGAAGACTAATTTAAATATATTTTTAAAGTCCACTCATTAAAGGGACAGTCTACACCAGAAATGTTATTGTTTTAAAAGATAGATAATCCCTTTATTACCCATTCCCCAGTTTTGCATAACCAACACAGTTATATTAATATACTTTTTACCTCTGTGATTACCTTGTATCTAAGCCTCTTCTGACAGCCCCCTGATCACATGACTTTGTAATTATTATCTATTGACTTGCAGTTAGTACTTTGTTGTGCTAAATCTTAAATAACTCCACGGGCGTGAGCACACTATCATCTATATGGACATGAACTAACAGTCTCCTGTTGTGAAAAGCAAATAAAAAGGCATTTGATAAGAGGCTGTCTGTAGTGGCTTAGAAACAGGCAGACATTTAAAGGTTTAAATGGTATAAAGTATATTAATATAACAATGTTGATATAACAATGTTGGTTGTGCAAATCTGGGAAATGGGTAGTAAAGGTGTTATCTAAACAATAACAATTTAGTTGTTGAGTGTCCCTTTAAAGGAGATTGTTTGACCATCACAATTTTTCCAGTAGGAATTAGTATTGTAAATATTCAGTCAGTTTCTGAAAATTCCAGACACACTCTTGTAATTCTGTTGGATGCAGAAAACAAAACCATGTTGTCCTCAACATATTGTCCTCCTGCACAGAGGCTTTCTCTGTGTTTTCCTGTACTCATTACCAGTATCACTACTACTGACGGTGACGTAATATAATTACACTCAACATGGAAGTTCCCAGAGGTGGAAGCACTTCCTTATTGGTAATGGTGTGGGAGGCTGTTATACAGCCATTAACTCAACCCCAGTTCTAATTGGGTTGTGAGATTATATGAAAGATGCCTTTTTAAAAGAGGGTCACATGTTACTCTAGGATGAATCTAAACTACAGTAGGATAGAAATTGAGGTTTGGCTGAGCGGAAAAAGCCCTTATATCCACATGTAGGACCTTAAAGGGACAGTAAAGTTGAAATTAAAGTTTCATGAGTCAGATAGGGCATGCAGTTTTAAATAACTTTCCAATGTACTTTTATCATTAAATTTGCTTTGTTATCTTGGCATTCTTTGTTGAAAACTAAACATAGGTAGGCTCATATGCTAATTTCTAAGCCCTTGAAGGCAGCCTCCTATCTCAGTTATTCACAGTTAGATACTGCTAGTTCATGTGTGCTATTTACACTCACCTGCCCTTTTTTTAGGAACAACTTTCTAGTACCGGATTGGACCCCCTTTTGCCTTCAGAACTGCTTTAATTCTTCGTAGCATAGATTCAACAAAGTGTTGGAAACATCCCTGAGACATTTTGGTCCATATTGACATGATAGTATCACGCAGTTGCTGCAGGATTTTCGGCTGCACATCCATGATGTGAATCTCCCGTTCCACCACATCCCAAAGGTGCTCTATTGGATTGAGATCTGGTGACTGTGGAGGCCATTGGAGTACAGTGAACTTATTGTCATGTTCAAGAAACCAGTTTGAGATGGTGCATTATCCTGCTGGAAGTAGCTATCAGAAGTAGCTATCAGAAGATGGGTACACTGTAGACATAAAGGGATGGACATGGTCAGCAACAATACTCAGGTAGGCCGTGGCATTTAATCAATGCTCAAATGGTACTAAGGGGCCCAAAGTGTGCCAAGAAAATATCCCCCACACCATTACACCACCACCCTGAACCATTGATACAAGGCAGGATGAATCCATGCTTTCATGTTGTTTACGCTAAATTCTGACCCTACCATCTGAATGTTGCAGCTGAAATCCAGACTCATCAGACCAGGCAAAGTTTTTCCAATCTTCTTTTGTCCAATTTTGGTGAGCCTGTGCAAATTGTAGCCTCAGTTTCCTTTTCTTAGCTGACAGGAGTGGCACCCTGTGTGGTCTTCTGCTGCTGTAGCCCATCTGCTTCAAGGTTTGCGACGTGTTGTGCATTCAGAGATGGTATTCTGCATATCTTGGTTGTAACGAGTGGTTATTTGAGTTACTGTTGCCTTTCTATCATCTCAAACCAGTCTGCCCATTCTCTTCTGACCTCTGATATCAACATTTTCATCCACACAATTACCGCTCACTGGATATTTTCTCTTTTTCGGACCATTCTCTGTAAAGCCTAGAGATGGTTGTGCCTGAAAATCCCAGTATATCAGCAGTTTTTGAAATACTCAGACCAGCCCATCTGGTACCAACAACCATGCCACGTTCAAAGTCACTTAAATCCCGTTTCTTTCCCATTCTGATGCTCTGTTTAAACTTAAGCAAGTTGTTTTCATCACCTCTAGATGCCTAAATGCATTGAGTTGCTGCCATGTAATTGGCTGATTAGCAATTTGTGTTACCAAGCAATTGAACAGGTGTACCTAATAAAGTGGCCAGTGAGTGTAGATAAAATTGTGCTCACTCCCACAGAGTTATATATGAGTCAACACTAATTAGCTAAAATGCAAGTCTATCAAAAGAACTGAAATAAGGGGCAGTCTGCAGAGGCTTAGATACAAGGTAATCACAGATATAAAAAGTGTATTAATATAACTGTGTGGATTATGCAAAACTGGGGAATGGGTAATAAAGGGATTGTCTATCTTTTTAAACAATAACATTTTTGGAGTACCCTGCCCCTTTAAGCCCCTTTATTGAGTAAGGAATCACTTGTCCATCTAGGATAATAGTGATCACTTGCGCTACTGGACACCAGGGGGTGTTCCAAGGAGAGGGAAGAGGGCTATTATGAAAATATTTAAAACTGACTGTACCAAATTTATAATCATGCCACAAGCACAGAATCTGTTTATTAGCCTAACAAAAATGATTATGTATAGTGAAAATATGAAAATAAACTCTTTAAAGGGATGCTAAATACATATCATGCAGCTCCCTCTAGTTATGAGGTGCTGCCATTTTGGAACTTAGGTTGCACTTCAGGTATCTGAAGGAGAGTTACTGCTCATGTGCAAACACCTCAGCATGGAATGCAGTGAAAGCTAGATTTCAACATGGCAGCACCCATGACTAGAGGTAGGTAGGAAGTAACCTCAATATTATGCTTATAAAATATATTTAGTGTTTAAAGGGACACTAAACCCAAAAAAATTCTTTCATGATTCAGGTAGAGAATACAATTTTAAATAACATTCCAATTGACTTCTATTATCTAATTTGCTTCATTTTTTAGATATATTTTGTTGAAGAAATAGAAATGTACATGTGTGAGCCAATCACACGAGGCATCTATGTGCATCCACCAATCAGCAGCTACTGTGCATAACTAGATATGCTTTTCAGCAAAGAATATCAAGAGAATGAAGCTAATTAGATATTAGAAGTACATTAGAAAGTTGTTTAAAATCACATGCTCTTTCTAAATCATAAAATAAAAAATTTGGGTTTCATGTCCCTTTAATGTCCCTTTAACCTGACCTATATGCCTTCACAAATAAGACTTAAAGGGACACTGTACCCAAAAATTTCTTTCGTGATTCAGATTGAGCATGAAATTTTAAGCAACTTTCTAATTTACTCCTATTTTAAAATTTTCTTCATTCTCTTGGTATCTTTATTCGAAAATGCAAGAATGTAAGTTTAGATGCCGGCCCATTTTTGGTGAACAACCTGGGTTGTTCTTGCTGATTGGTGGATAAATTTATCCACCAATAAAAAAGTGCTGTCCAGAGTACTGAAACCAAAAAAAAAGCTTAGATGCCTTCTTTTTCATATAATGATAGCAAGAGAACAAAGAAAAATTGATAATAGGAGTAAATTAGAAAGTTGATTAAAATTGCATGCTCTTTCCGAATTACAAAAGAAAAAATTTGGGTTCAGTGTCCCTTTTAAAGAGACATAAAACTCAATTTCTTTATTTCATGATTCCGACAGACCATACATTTTTTTTTTTTTTTTAGAATCAAAGTTTTTTATTGAGGTATACCAGATATACAAGAGTAACATTCAATAAACATTATACATAGAATTGAAACACGTCACCTCTGAGGTTGTGTCAAACCATAAATCTCTAGCTTAACAGGAAGTAATCACATTCTGGCATTACCTCTTTTTTGTTTTGTTTCCTATGTTACAACACAGAAAGAAGAAAAGAACCATTCACAGTTACAATATCCAAAACAACTTGTATATCCTATAGTATGGTACACTGAATACAATATAAAGATGTATTTGGATTCTATGTAAATAAAAAAAAGGGATATAAGAAAGACTTATAACTATGTATTAACAATTGCGGATAAACACCGCTTATTTGTTCACTTACAATAAGGGTGAACAGTAGCTAAAGGTAAGGGCGGAGGGGCGGAGCACTAAGTTATATCGGAGCTAACGAGTATCCCAGGTTATTATCATGATGTCTGCTCTCTAGAAGAATACTTAAGTGGAAACCTGATAAAAAGTCCCTGGGCCTTTGTGTATAGAAAGAATACGATTATATTCTGGATCAGTTACTCTCAGTGAGGGGTATTAGGATGTCTGTTCTATGAGATATAGGACAGACGGTAGCATACATGGTATAAGATGAAATATAGGGGGCTTCTAGATAAGCTCCTCTCCGGGGGAGATGCCACCTAAGGGCGATGAGGGGAAAGGGAGTAGGGGTATGACCCGCAGGCAACCAGTACCGGCGGGAAAGGGAGGAGAGGAGCCTAGCAGTAATAAATGATGTGTTCTAGTAATGAGGTGGTGCTGTGTCTGAAGCTATATATCTACTATATCAGGGTTTGTCGGGTATGACAACTATGTACATGTTAAGACCTATTAAAGCTATGGCAAACTGTCTCGGCCGCTGACAGTCCGCTCGTGCATCATAGGGAGATAGTACAGGGAGCCCCAAAGGATAACCATAATGAAATAGATATAGAGAAATAGTCTTAACTGATTCCCAGGGATTAAACATCTCTTCATGAATGACAAAATCAGACATCACACATCGACCCCATTCTCCAAGCGTATACAGTTTTGACATCAAACTTATAATTAAACAAACACTACCTAGAAAAAAAAAAAAAATACATTGGAAATGTTAACTCCCTATTCCTCTGCTCACTCAGAGAGAAAATGGAGCCATGCCTGCTGTGAAGAATCTCTATATGGCAACCTGCAAAGGACTAGAAAATAAATACACATCACAGTAGGTAAATTAGTATACACGTTACATAAGTTTACCTCATAGCCCTCACTCTTTTATGGAATAACTAAATTATCTCGCTTAGCTAGGACTGATTGTAGTAGCAGAAACACTGCATAAGCTGCATCTAATATATCGACCGCTTTAAAGTAGAGGACTGGTAAAATAACAGTTTATGTATACATTACTAGAGTTATACAAGGGGTAAGCATGCATGATTGTTATGTACGTCAAAATATAATAATATAATACAGGTTTATAACCATTTTAGCTAAGAAAGTGATTTGGTCATTCATACTAATAAAAAAGTAAGATGCTCTAATTAAGGGGTAAAGCTAAGGTTTTCAATATGAAGCTTTAAGGCACTCAAAACTATATAAATGACAACTGCCACTGCCAAGGGAAATTCCTATGTTATAGACGCATAGGAAGGACGATTTAATCCGTCTACTCTGAGATATATTGACTCTTTCAGGTATAAAGAGGAGCAAGTTAATATTAGTTATTATCCGCAAAAATTTTTACTCCATCTAGCCTCAGATATTACCTTAAGGGGAAATGTGTACTGAAGGGGATAACACTAACAGTATTAGATATATATTCTGTAGGAGGATAAAACTAAATCTCTGCTGATAATTTAGTAAAATGTAGTAAAATTTAGTAAAATGTCATTACTGAGTCTGCTCGATCAAGATATAGCTCCTAATAGAGTAGAATACACTGTCTTTCAGAAAAATGGCCCTCCACTTCACTCCCATGACATGTAAATCTGAGGGAACTCTTAGTAAGGAGCCAACAATAGGCCCACGGTTAGTGTGCTAGGGGTAAAGTAGGAAGGAACAGTTCCATAGCAACTAGGAAAATATATCTATCAAGGAGCAACTTGGATAACAAGAAAATACATTTCTGCAGCATAAATCTATGCTGATTAATTTAATCTTGCTATGTTACAGTCTCACGAAGATAAACAAATTCTACAATGTAATGAAGGAGGTTAGTCTCAGTATATCCGATCTTAAGATCATCATTCAAGAGAGCTATTAACAAGCAGTCAATATCCTAGAATAGAGCAGATATTACTTTAATGGTAGAGTCTAGTTACCCCACACCAGTTCTGATTATAAATGTGGATAACCGCACGAAGAGCTTGAGGCAGGTCTCCTTCAGGTCCCATGCCAAAAAAGGAAGGGCTGCAGATGACCAGAACCATCCGGGACTGAGAGCTCCTTTGATCTGTGATAAAGAGCCAGAGGACAAATTAACCCGGCTTAGTGAACTGCATAAATACTTCGTTGGCATTTTATCTCCCGACACTAGAGCTGCTTCGGTATGCGCTGATGATTTCAGTAATCTGACAAGGGGAGGACTCTCAATGGCTACCGCCATCTCCACTATATGTGCATCGTCAGGTACAGACTCCCTCCGTTGTGCGCTCCAAGAGTATAAAGTGCCTCCCGCTGGGGGATAATACTGGGGCTCCGCTTCACCTTCCCAGACAGCTAAGGCAATAGAGTTGGGATAGACTGAAGCCATTGTAGAGAGAGTCTCCACTGCTACGTCGGCTCCAACGTGTAGCGCATCAATACAGCCCACATGATGCTGGTCTAAACGGGTAGACAGGTCTCTTAGTAGCGAAATGATAAGTGCCATCTATGTGCTGTCCCTCAATACAATCAAGCACGTTAGGATAGGCCTCTGTCCTCCTTGGGGCTTACGGTGTCACTTACAACAGCGTAGTTTTTCGCGCCGTTTATTACTACTGCTCTTAATTAAGGCTCCTATGTGTTCACGGCTCCAGCCTATGGTGCTCCTTCTTTGAGATTTAAGAGTAATTATTTAGCGGCTAATAGAAACCTTGAGGAAGATGGAGATCAGGTTAGAGCCATAGGATTAGTTTTCCGGCATCTTTGAGCTGCCTTCTTTTCAGGGATTAATCTGGCGTTAGTAGGATGCTGGGGAAGTTGTAATAAAGCAAGTTCTAGTTCATCTTGGATCTGCTGATGGTCTAGTAACAATTATATAACCCATCTGCTTCTTTAATAGCTATATTCCGGCTCTTATATTATATGATATTTAGGAGCTCTGCAGTGTTGCGTCCATTTTCTTTCCCAGCTAGCTCCGCCCCCCCGACCATACATTTTTTAAACAGTTTCCAATTTATTAATATTATTTAATTTGCTCTCTTTGTATCCTTTGAAGAAAATCATACTTAGGTAGGCTCATGAGCATCATTGCACTTCTGGGAGCTAGCTATTGATTGGTGGCTGCACACATATGCCATATGAAGCAAATCTGATAATGGAATTCAATTGTAAAGTTGTTTAAAGTTGTATGCTTTGTCTGAATGTTAAAAAAAAAAAACAGTTTTGGGTTTTATGTCCCTTTAATTTCATCAGCACTAACATTGGGTACTACAGCTTTTAGCTTATGTTTTATCTAGGAATGGCAAAAATATAAGGCCATTAAAGTAAAAAATTTAACTTTTTTTAAGCCTGAGATAGAACATGCCATTTTAAACAACTTTCCAGTTTATGCCTTTATAATTTTCTTCTTTCTCTTGGTGTCCTTTGTTGAGAAGCATACCTAGGTAGGCTCGGATGAAGCAATGCACTACTAGAAGCTAGCTCCTGATTGATGGCTGTGTATATATAGATAATCTTGTCATTGGCTCACCTAATGTGTTGAGTTAGCTCCCAGTAGTGCATTGCTGCTCCCTCAACAAAGGATACCAAAAAAATGAAGTAAATTTGATAGAAGAAAAATGAAATTTTTTACATAATCAGGAAAGGAAAAATGTCATGTCTCTTTAAGCTCTCTGCTCATGCAAGATTATCGATTTGTTTTACCTTAATAGCAGTATATCTTGCTAAGAGATATTCCCTGCATTCATCTATTTAACAAAATAACATATGTATTACAAAATAATACTCAATAAAATAAACACTTTAAGAACAGTAAAGTAAAATTAATAAATCATACATTTCATAATACAGAGTGAAAATCATAGTGAAAGTACAAATAAAGAATTATAATTTAAAAATCTAATTTGAAGAATTTGTTTTTACATTATGGCAAATGTTTGCTGTCTAAATATGCAATGTTAAAGGCACATTAAACACTTAATACATTTTATAAGTATAGTATTAAGGTTATTCCCCTCTTTCCTTGTCGTGGGTGCCCCCATGTTGAAATCTAGATCTCACTACATTTTAGTGCTGAGGTGTTTGCACATGTGCAGTAACTCTTCTTCAGATACCTACAGTGTAACCTACTTTCCATAATGGCAGCACCCATGATTAGAGGGAACTGCATGAAATGTATTTAGTGTTAAGTGTCCCTTTTACATATGGGTTTAAAATTTACATGCAAAACTAGAGGCAAATAAAAACAACGGGGTTCTTATTGTCAGACTGGAGATTTGTGTGTTATTAATGAGATAAGGAATCGTGAAAGTCAGAGGGACTCATAGGTACATACCAGGTCCAATTTTAGAGAGCAGAAGAGCCTGATAAGGCTTGTTAACCTATTTGTACACAAGATGAATACAATAATAAACTACTGGTGCCTTTCAACTAAATACAATATATACAGGTACACGTTTATCACATTTCCTCACATTAAACTCCCTCCTTGATCCATTGCAATCTGGATTTCGCCCACAACACTCCACAGAAACTGCAATCAAAAAGGTTACTAATGACCTAATTACAACAAAATATTAGGGCACTTTTCTTTGTTAATCCTTCTTGATCTGTCTGCAGCCTTTGACACAGTTGACCACACTCTTTTGCTCCAAACCCTCCAATTCTTCGGCATCTGTGACACTGCTCTTTCATGGCTCTCCTCTTACCTGTCTAGCCGGACCTTTAGTGTTACCTTCTCTGGCGCAACCTCTGACCCTTTACCACTTTCTGTTGGGGTACCACAAGGCTCTGTCCTTCGTCCCCTTCTCTTATCAATTTATACATCATCCTTAGATTCCTTAATAGAGTCCCATGGGTTTCAATACCATTTGTATGCTGATGATACCCAAATCTACATCTCTGCATCAGACCTTTCCTCTTCCTTACTAACTCGTGTCACTAACTGTCTTTCTAATACTTCATCCTGGATGTCCTCTCACTACCTGAAACTAAATCTCTCTAAAACTGAGCTCCTTATTCTCCCAAAATCCCTACCCCCAACTTTCTCTTACTGTTGATAATAATATCATTACCCCAACCCTGCATGCCCAATGTCTTGGGGTCACACTTGACTCAGATCTCTCTTTCACTCCCCACATCCAGTCTTTGCTCAATTCTTGCCGTCTCCACCTCAAAAACATCTCCAAAATTCACCACTTCCTCACACAAGACACAACGAAGATTTTAATTCTGTCAGGGTTTCACCCTGCTTTGTTTGGTATTTGCTACTGGCTGCCATTTTACTTACCTCTCTCACTGAATCTGATGCAGAGTGTGTAACGCTGCTCACTAATCTGGGCGCCCTCTTATGGCCAAACTGATGAACATCATCACTGTTAGACAGGTTGCAGTCCCAGGATTATGATGTCATACTTATTATTTAAAGGGACTCTGTTCAGTATGCTTTTGCCCTTGCATTGTCTCAGACTTGTTTGTTAGTTCCCATTCCTGTGTATAACCTGTTTTGTGTGACGTCCCTTCTGGTTCTGGCTGTTTTCCTAGTTCCTGATCCCAGCTCGTCTGACTATTCGCTTTGGCTCCTGACTCGGCTCGTCTGACTACCAGTTTTGTCTTTGACTCCTGACTTGTCATTTGGCTTGTGGAGCTTTTATTACTTTTTGTTATTAATAAAGGTGTGATTATTTTTGCACTTCACGTCTGTCTGATTCCTGGTACCCTGACAAATCCACTCTCCCATAATTTCCCGCCTTGACTATTGCAACTTCATCCTCTCTAGCCTTCCTAGCTGCCGTCTATCTTCCTTTCAATTCATAATAAATGCCTCTGCTAGGCTGATCTTCCTTACATGTCACTCCTCATCTGCTGCACCTCTCTGCCAGTCCCTTTACTGGCTTCCTCTAACCTCTAGAATAAAATATAAAATCCTGACTCTAACTTTTAAAGCTCTCAATAACACTGCTCCATCCTAAATCTCTAACCTAGTCTCCAGATACTCGCCCCCCCCCCCCCCCGTCCCCTTTGCTCTGCTCATGACCTCCTTCTCTCCAGCTCTCTTGTTACCTCCTCACATTCCCGTCTGCAAGACTTCTCCAGACTGGCCCCTATTTTGTGGAACTCTCTGCCTCACTCTACTTGACTCTCCCCTAGTTTTCAAACTTCCAAGTGCTCTTTAAAGACTACTGTTCAAGGATGCATACAATATATACTAACATTTTCCTATCTTATTCCCTCTCTTCCTTTAGCTATCTCCTTGAACCCTCTTATCATGTAAGCCTACAACCCTAGTTTCTTTGTAGATCACCTTCATAAGAGATGATTTATAACAGTGAAACTCTTGGCATGGCCTTCTATCCTTTTGTCCCCCATAACTGTCACCTTGCATATTAGACCCATGTCTTTAGTGCTGCTGAACCTGTTGGCGCTCTACAAATAACTGATGATAATAATAATGTCTAGAAAATTATAAAATAAATACTAATAGCTGTTAGAGATGTGCATTTAAATGAATGCTAAAATGAAAAACATTTTTTTTAATATTCCATGATGGAATTACAAGCGGTTTCTTTACTGAGTCAATAAGCAAAGAAATGCATGGGGCAAAAACTGTTGTTGATTCGTTCAAGCACTAGCTACTGCTTTAACTTTATATTCAAGCTCCTGCCCAGTTGCTTTCCAGCTACCATGAAGACTTCACCTGTAGGAAATAGCAGGCAAACTGGTTTTCCTTTTTAAACAAAATTACCCCTTGACAAAACATTTAAAGAAACAATGGAACTGTTTTTGTTTTTTAATTTATTGATGAGGAATCCTACCAAAACATTTTTTTTGTCTGTGCACGTCTCTTACAGTTGATATTGCTTGCGTTTATTGTATTATCATTTGTTAATGTTGCTTGCGTTTATTGTAGTGATTGCAACGCTTAATGAAATCTCATACTTGTTCAACAGTTGTTTCTTAACACATTAGCTGTGTTGAAAAGCTTGGATGGTGCAAAGATTTCCCTGAGCCTGATGAAGATAACATCATGTTTGGAACACTCACTGGGTGACGTAAGTGGCTAATAGCCTACAAATCTGTCTGTCCTATCTCTCTCTCTCTCTCTCTCTCTCTCTCATCTCTCCATTGCTGTATATTTTATATTGAATTTGGTTAGATCAGTGTGTTAGTGGCAGTAATATAGAAGTAATCTAACTGACAAAAAACACCAATATTTAGTGTGTTTTGTGTGCTATGTATTTAAAATACTTTGGGTTAGAATGTTATTGCTTCTATTGGACAATATGTTTGAATATCTTGGTAAACAATGACACTTGGGGCAAGATTTATCAATTTGCGAGTGGACAGGATTCACAGGTTTTGAACCTGTCCACACTTGATCACATACTGTGGGGTGGATATGTTCCCCATATTTATTATTGCATGAGGGAACACTAGTGCAATGCCACCCCCTACCCTGACACAACCAATTGCGTGAGCGTAGAGCTTGTCAATCACCCTGGTCGAATGAATCTGGGGTGATTTTCATCCGCCAACTCCAGTTTGTTGGATAGAGTTTATGAAGCTTTGATGAAGTTAGTAGTACCTGATATTAGTCTATGGCTCTTGTCATCATACTGGAAAACAGTTGTTGCATGTGTTTTATGTAAAAGGATCCAAGTGAGACATTTCATAAAATTATTTCCTTACATTAGTATTCATGGAAATATATGGAGAAAGTTATCATGTCCTAGCGGCAAACAGTCATTGGACAGTAATAGTTATTCTGAGTGAGTAGGGTTCATCCTTAAAAAAAATTTACAACACCAAAGTTTAAAATCACCCAGAAAGTCTTAAATAACTCTAGGACATCCAAAGAATTGAATGTCTGTCTGTCATCAACTAAGACCTGTGTCAATGAGTGGATTATCAAAAAGACACTGTAAAAGCAATGTATGTATAACAAAGAAGCATAGATGAATCCACTGCTAACTAAGGGCAAGATTACAAGTGATGCACAACAACCTTTGCTTAACAGTACTTTTGCAATTAATTTTTCTTCCGCTGATATTAAAAGTCGGGAGAAATAGCCATTGGCTAACGCAATAGTCTGTTCTGCTTCAATCCATACCGCAATCTAAGAGCTTTTGGTAAAAAAAAAAATTCAGAAAATAAAAGTTGCACAAAACACATAAAAAATACATTATAAAATACAGTTACATTCATATTAACACCATCTAATAAAAATGATTAAAAAAACATAACACAAAAGTTATAAAGGCTGAAAGATAGGAGATCTCTGTGTTAGAAAAAAAAAAAAAAAAAACAACCAAAGGGCTTTAACATTGTGACACATACATATACATTGCTAAAGATTTATTTGTATGTATGTGTGTGTGTATATATATATATATATATATATATATATATATATATACAGTATATGTCTATTAATGTGTACATATATATTAATGCATTTATATGTGTATATATGTATTTACAGTCATATATACACATATAAAAACATTAAATATATATGTACACACATATAGAAATATATATATATATATACTGTGTATATATATATATGTGCATTAGAGATGAAAACATATTTATGCAATATTTATATTTAATAAAGATTTTAACACGTATTTACTGTAAATAATATCTATTTGCTAATGCGAATATGCCATTTTTTGTTTTGCGATGGTTTTTCCCCCCCAACATTTTTTTCTTTCCATTGACTTCTATGGGTAATGCAAAAATGTGATAGATGTTAAATTTTTTTTCTCCATTGATTTCCATGGGGTAACACATGCACGCGCACGCAAAAGCTTTGCAAGGGGATTTTGCAATTGTCTTGCTACCGCTAGCGAAAAAAGAGATATTTTTTAACTTTTATAATAAGAGCGGATCCTGAGAATCGCAAAAAGCATTTTGCATGCAGAGTTTTTGCTAACGGGAAAATTAGATTTGCTGCGCGACTTGTCAACTTAGCTTAAGATGGAAATTTTGCTTAAGTTGGCCCAAAAGCCCATAGATGATTTTCAAGAATTTTTAGACTATTCAGAAAGGTGAAGGCTACTGATATTAGTTGCTTTCTTCATGTAAAAAGAAAATAATCTGAAACACACAAGCAAATCTAAAACCAAATGGTTTAAGAAAAATGCATTTAATTATAGCGTGGTCTAGTAAGAGTCCACTACACAAAACACCAATGATATGTTTTAGAAGACTTAACTATGTTCACGCTGTAAAATACACAGTTTTCACTTAATAATTATTATTATTATTATTATCGGTTATTTGTAGAGTGCCAAAAGATTCTGCAGCGATATAAACAAAGGCACAGTAGAACAAAACAATTATAGGGATCTAATGGGTAGAGGGCCCTGCCAAGAGTTGCATTGTTGTAGTCAGCTCTTAAGAAGGTGATCTACAAACAGCTGCACTCTTAGGCTTACATGCTAAGGAGGTTCAGGGGATAGCAATGGAGGAGAAGAACTGGTATAAAGAAAGGTTAGCATAGGTTGTATGCATCCCTGAACAGCTTGAAGCTTTCAAAACTAGGGGAGGGTCTTGTGGTGCGAGGCAGAGAGTTCCACAAGATGGGAGCCAGTCTGGAGAAGTCCTGTAAACGGTAGTGTGATGAGGTGACAAGAGAGGAGGAGAGTAGGAGGTCATGAGCAGAGCGAAGGGGGCGGGAGGTATAGTATCTGGAGACAAGGTCTGAGATATAAGGGGGAGCAGTGCAGTTGAGGGCTTTGTATGTCACAGTGAGAATTTTGTGTTTAATCCTAGAGGCAAGAGAAAGCCAATGAAGGGTTTGGCAGAGAGGAGAGGCGCAGCAGATGAAGAACGACGTGTTAGGAAGCTGAGCCTAGCAGAGGCTTTCATTATGGATTGTAAAGGAGCTAGGCGGCAGCTGGGGAGACCAGAGAGGACAGAGTTGAAATAATCAAGGCGGGAAAGGATGAGAGAGTGGATTAAAATTTTAGTTGTGTCTTGTGTAAGGAAATGTCTAATTTTAGAAATGTTTTTAAGGTGGAATCGGCAGGCTTTAGGAGTGAAAGAAAGATCTGGGTCAAATGTGACCCCGAGACATCGGGCATGTGGGGTAAGGGTAATGATGGAGTTGTCGACAGTTATAGAGAGATTGGGGGGTGGATATTTTGGAAGAAGGGGGGGAAATAAGGAGCTCAGTTTTGGAGAGATTTAGCTTGAGGTAGTGATAGGACATCCAGGAAGAGATGTGAGAAAGACAGTTAGTTACACGGGTTAGCAAGGAAGGAGATAGGTCTGGTGCAGAGAAGTAGATTTGGGTGTTGTCGGCATACAAATGATATTGGAAACCGTGGGACTTTATTAGGGAACCTAATGATGATGTGAAGATTGAGAAGAGAAGGGGACCGAGTACAGAGCCTTGTGGTACCCCGACAGAAAGTAGTGACGGAGCACATAAATATTATTATTTAATAATAAAAAATTAAAAAAAAAAGCTTGGTATGGAGGAGTGGTACAATATTTTTCAACAGCACTACTAGAGAATAACTATAGGAAGTGTTTGGTGGCATTATGGCATTATGAGTAACCCATTTTTGAGTATAATTTGTTTTCAATCAGGGACTTTGAGTGACTTTTTTTTTTTTTAATTTGTGTTTGCTCACGCTGTATTGCTTTTTTTTTTTTTTAATTTGTGTTTGCTCATGCTGTATTGCTTTTTTTTTTTAATTTGTGTTTGCTCACGCTGTATTGCTTTTTTTTTTTTTTAATTTGTGTTTGCTCACACTGTATTGCTTTTTTTTTTTTTAATTTGTGTTTGCTCACGCTGTATTGCTTTTTTTTTTTAATTTGTGTTTGCTCACGCTGTATTGCTTTTTTTTTTTAATTTGTGTTTGCTCACGCTGTATTGCTTTTTTTTTTTTAATTTGTGTTTGCTCACGCTGTATTGCTTTTTTTTTTTAATTTGTGTTTGCTCACGCTGTATTGCTTTTTTTTTTTAATTTGTGTTTGCTCACGCTGTATTGCTTTTTTTTTTTTTTTAATTTGTGTTTGCTCACGCTGTATTGCTTTTTTTTTTTTTATTTGTGTTTGCTCACGCTGTATTGCTTTTTTTTTTTAATTTGTGTTTGCTCACGCTGTATTGCTTTTTTTTTTTTTTAATTTGTGTTTGCTCACGCTGTATTGCTTTTTTTTTTTTTTTTTGTGTTTGCTCACGCTGTATTGCTTTTTTTTTTTTAATTTGTGTTTGCTCACGCTGTATTGCTTTTTTTTTTTTAATTTGTGTTTGCTCACGCTGTATTGCTTTTTTTTTTTATTTGTGTTTGTTCACGCTGTATTGCTTTTTTTTTTTTTAAAAAAAGTTAATGCAAGCAGTTTTTTTCTAAGATTTGAAAGTTTTTGTATGTATAAATGAAAATATATTGTGTTTCATGTCCACTAGTGCACTTGTTTTCAAACCTGTCCTCAGACCTCCCTAACAGGCCACATTTTGAGGATATCTGAACTTGAGCACAAGTGAAATAATCAGCTGATTAGTTAACATAGGCCTAGATTTAGAGTTCGGCGGTAGCCGTCAAAACCAGCGTTAGAGGCTCCTAACGCTGGTTTTGGCCGCTCGCTGGTATTTGGAGTCAGTGATTAAAGGGTCTAACGCTCACTTTGCAGCCGCGACTTTTCCATACCGCAGATCCCCCTACGCCATTTGCGTAGCCTATCTTTTCAATGGGATCTTCCTAACGCCGGTATTTAGAGTCGTTTCTGCAGTGAGCGTTAGAGCTCTAACGACAAGATTCCAGCCGCCTGAAAATAGCAGGAGTTAAGAGCTTTCTGGCTAACGCCGGTTTATAAAGCTCTTAACTACTGTACCCTAAAGTACACTAACACCCATAAACTACCTATGTACCCCTAAACCGAGCTCCCCCCACATCGCCGCCACTCGATTAAAAATTTTAACCCCTAATCTGCCGACCGCCACCTACGTTATACTTATGTACCCCTAATCTGCTGCCCCTAACCCCGCCGACCCCTATATTATATTTTTTAACCCCTAACCTGCCCCCCACAACATCGCCGCCAGCTACTTACAATAATTAACCCCTAATCTTCCGACCGCAAAGCGCCGCCACCTACGTTCTCCCTATGTACCCCTAATCTGCTACCCCTAACACCGCCGACCCCTATATTATATTTATTAACCCCTAATCTGCCCCCCTCAACGTCGCCGACACCTGCCTACACTTATTAACCCCTAATCTGCCGAGCGGACCGCACCGCTACTATAATAAAGTTATTAACCCCTAACCCGCCTCACTAACCCTATCATAAATAGTATTAACCCCTAATCTGCCCTCCCTAACATCGCCGACACCTACCTTCAATTATTAACCCCTAATCTTCCGATCGGAGCTCACCGCTATTCTAATAAATGTATTAACCCCTAAAGCTAAGTCTAACCCTAACACTAACACCCCGGAACAGCCAATAGAATGCGAGCTCAATCTGATTGGCTGATTGGATCAGCCAATCGGATTGAACTTGATTCTGATTGGCTGATTCCATCAGCCAATCAGAAAATTCCTACCTTAATTCCGATTGGCTGATAGAATCCTATCAGCCAATCGGAATTCGAGGGACGCCATCTTGGATGACGTCCCTTAAAGGAACCGTCATTCGTCGGGAGACATCGGAAGAAGAGGATGGATCCGCGTCGCCTGCTTCAAGATGGACCCGCTCCGCACCGGATGGAAGAAGATCGAAGATGCCGCTTGGAGAAGATGTTTGCCGGTCCGGATGTCCTCTTCTTGCCGGATAGGAGGAAGACTTTGGACCCTCTTCTGGACTTCTTCAGTGGATGTCTAGCCCCCGCTTGGGTTGGATGAAGATATCGGAGCCAGGACGGATCGGTGAACCTGGTATGGTGAAGACAAGGTAGGAAGATCTTCAGGGGCTTAGTGTTAGGTTTATTTAAGGGGGGTTTGGGTTAGATTAGGGGTATGTGGGTGGTGGGTTGTAATGTTGGGGGGGGGGGTATTGTATGTTTTCTTTTACAGGCAAAAGAGCTGAACTTCTTGGGGCATGCCCCGCAAAGGGCCCTGTTCAGGGCTGGTAAGGTAAAAGAGCTTGTAACTTTTCTAATTTAGAATAGGGTAGGGAATTTTTTATTTTGGGGGGCTTTGTTATTTTATTAGGGGGCTTAGAGTAGGTGTAATTAGTTTAAAATTGTTGTAATATATTTCTTATGTTTGTAAATATTTTTTTATTTTCTGTAACTTAGTTCTTTTTTATTTTTTGTACTTTAGCTAGTTTATTTAATTGTATTTATTTGTAGCAATTGTGTTTATTTAATTTATTGATAGTGTAGTGTTAGGTTAATTGTAGGTAATTGTAGGTAGTTTATTTAATTATTTTATTGATAGGGTAGTGTTAGGTTTAATTATATCTTAGGTTAGGATTTATTTTACAGGTAATTTTGTAATTATTTTAACTAGGTAACTATTAAATAGTTCTTAACTATTTAATAGCTATTGTACCTAGTTAAAATAAATACCAAGTTGCCTGTAAAATAAATATTAATCCTAAAATAGCTAAAATATAATTATAATTTATATTGTAGCTATATTAGGGTTTATTTTACAGGTAAGTATTTAGATTTAAATAGGATTAATTTATTTAATAAGAGTTAATTTATTTCGTTATATGTAAATTATATTTAAGTTAGGGGGGTGTTAGTGTTAGGGTTAGACTTAGCTTTAGGGGTTAATACATTTATTAGAATAGCGGTGAGCTCCGATCGGAAGATTAGGGGTTAATAATTGAAGGTAGGTGTCGGCGATGTTAGGGAGGGCAGATTAGGGGTTAATACTATTTATGATAGGGTTAGTGAGGCGGGTTAGGGGTTAATAACTTTATTATAGTAGCGGTGCGGTCCGCTCGGCAGATTAGGGGTTAATAAGTGTAGGTAGGTGTCGGCGACGTTGTGGGGGGCAGATTAGGGGTTAATAAATATAACATAGGGGTCGGCGATGTTAGGGCAGCAGATTAGGGGTACATAGGGATAACGTAGGTTGCGGCGGTTTACGGAGCGGAAGATTAGGGGTTAAAAGTGTAATGCAGGGGTCAGCGATAGCGGGGGCGGCAGATTAGGGGTTAATAAGTGTAAGGTTAGGGGTGTTTAGACTCGGGTACATGTTAGAGTGTTAGGTGCAGACGTAGGAAGTGTTTCCCCATAGGAAACAATGGGGCTGCGTTAGGAGCTGAACGCTGCTTTTTTGCAGGTGTTAGGTTTTTTTTCAGCTCAAACTGCCCCATTGTTTCCTATGGGAGAATCGTGCACGAGCACGTTTTTGATGCCGGCCGCGTCCGTAAGCAACTCTGGTATCGAGAGTTGCATTTGCGGTAAAAATGCCCTACGCTCCTTTTTTGGAGCCTAACGCAGCATTTGTTTTAACTCTCGATACCAGAGTTAAATTTATGGTGCGGCCAGAAAAAAGCCCGCGGAGCGTTAACAGCCCTTTTACCGCCGAACTCTAAATCTAGGCCATAGTTATTTTACCTGCTCTCACCCAAGGTAATCCTGAAAATCTGGCCTGTTGGGGAGGTATGAGGACAGGTTTGAAAACCAGTCTACTAGAGTGTATGAAAACTTTTTTTTTATCACTTTACTTTTGAGTGGGAGCTGCAACTTTGGGTTCATTTTCTACAATTGTTGTTCTTATGAAACCATGCTCAGACATCCCAAGTCTCCCGCATTCAAATAGCTGCTCTCTGACGCCCGCAAATCAATTGGACTATCCCGGGAATACGGCAACTAACCCATATGGTAATATTTCTTCAGCTAGTAACAGAGCGTGCATAACGATTATTTGTGTGATGACAACACAAAACAAATCGTTATGCACACTCTGTTACTAGGCAGTAACTAAACTGGTTGTTTAGTCTCACTGTCAGTGATCGCTTAGTTTCCGGTTCTAGTTTTGTGATTGGCTGCTGGCTGCTTCATTCATTGCATTCTCATCTGTCACTGTTCCACTTCCTGTGTTGCTGTGGTAACCACCCGGTACAGCTAGTCATACTTACTACACCGAGGATTGAAGTAAGTAACGACAACAAAATTGCAAGGTAATTGGCTGCCTGTCAAATGGAGATTAATTTTGTTTGTCAGTTTAGCGCATTTGCTTTATCCTCGGTGCCCAGAGCAATGCAAAGAAATGGCATCCTCTGGGTCTTTGTCAGCTGGGAAGTTAGTCTGGCTTACCGTAGTACTGGGGAATAGAAGTGCCACTCTTGTCCTCCTCTTCTAACTTGGCACTTGTGGGTATCTAGGGGGTGCGTGGGGGGGGGCGCAGCATGCAGTCTACTCTTTCCTCCCCCCCAGAACTCAGCTGTTCCAGAGCCTCCATGCTCAGACCCAGGGACACCGATACAGCTTTGCAGATCTCCTTGCCGCTGGTATTTTGCTCCGATGTAAACCTGTAAACTGCTGTTCTACTGGTAATCCCCAATACAAAGTTTTGTCTTCCTCTTGATATGCTTCTCAGTTGTCGCTACCCTCTACAGAGCCCTATTGCTCTTATGTTGTGCTCAGCCTCACTGCCCTTTAGACATCGGTCGCTATACTTTACCAGCCCTGTCTCTCCCTATTTCCCATAAGATTTTTTTATTTTTTTTGGGGGGGGGGGAGGTGCGCAGTAAATGAGTATTTGCAGGTTGGGATGCCTGCATGCTAGTATCCACAATTAAACTGTAATTGTTGATATATATTATAAACAATTATTTAACTTTAATATTGCTTTAAATTTAAAAAAGTACAATAGAAAGAAGATTATAGCCAATATGGGAACACACTGTAAAAAAAAAGTTTGCCTTTCCTGGTCTAGTGCACCATGAAAATAAATATGTAAAGCAACTCACACACCGTAAACAAACAAGCTCATAAACATAACTACCGAGGAACATTTGGCTTTTCAGGTGTATGTAGTTGTATATGTGTTTAAACCTCACTGCAAAGTTTACAATTATAACAGGAATTTTCTGGATAAATTGAAAGTGATGGTAAACTTTTCCCTTTTTAAAATTAGATCCGGAATGTTAGTGATATTTTAGATGGAGTTTAATTCATCAGTTGTAATGAAGATGTGCTATAACTTTTTAAAAAAGATATGAAATTCAGCTACCCAGTGCTCCGCCACCCACTTCAAAGTAAATTTTTCTGTGAGCTAACGGTTTGAATTGTTTTCCAATCAGCGCTCTAGATACAATAAAAGTGCCATATGGGGAGAGTGCTGATTGGACAACAATTCAAACTGTTAGCTTAAAGAAAAATTGACTTTTAAAGTGGGCGGCGGAGTACTGGATATTTGAATTTCATAAATATATAAATAAAGTAAGTTATAGCGCAACTTCATCACGACTGATGAATAAAAGCCCATCTAAAATATCACTAATATTACAGATCTGTTTTTATAAAGGGAGAATTTACCATCACTTTAATCATGTTGTAGTTTCATCATGTTTTCTGTTATTTAACTTTCATTTTGTTTTTTTTATAGGTTTTTTTAATGCTTGGGAAAGAATGTCCCTTCTTGCTAAGAGACCTGCTTGCATCACTAGAACTGGCTAACATTTTTAGCCAATCAGTGGTGAGTTTATCTTTTACTATGGGGACAGAAGACACCACATCAAACCTAACCAATTAATTTTGAAATCTATTACTTTCTAATTATATTATATTTTATACAAGCATATTGTTTCATCTAACTTTTGTAACACTGTGGCATTTCATCCTAATTATAGATACAGTGGTACTGTACTACCCTTCTACATGATTCAGGTATAGCATAAAATTTAAACAAAAATAGTTATATTATTTTATTACTAATCCTCTTTCTCTTGCTATTCTTTGTTAAAACTCCTTTTTGTTAAAGCCCCTTTTCATGAGAGCATACTGAGGTAGCCTCGGAAGCAAGCACGTATCTTGACCAATAACCAAAATTCAAAATCAAACAAAACTGCCATCTCTTGACAAAATCTACTTAAAATTCAAGATGTTATTCAAAGTAAAGCGGTCCAGCCTGCTATATGTGGCTCGTTGGTCAATGCCTTAAATGTTGCAGGAAAATATGTGCACTAGCAATATTTCACACTTCAGACAGTCATATTGACTTAGAATGTTATTCAAAAGCAACCGAGGATACAAACATGCAAATCTTCACTATCTACAGAGCAAAAATTACCGGGAAATTACCGGACTTCATGGTTCAGATAGGGCATGCAATTTTAAACAACTTTCCAATTTACTTTTATCATCAAATTTAAATTGACTTTTGGTATTCTTTGTTGAAAGCTAAGCCTAGGTAGATTCATATGCTTATTTCTGATCCTTTGAAGACTGTCTCTTATCTCAGTGCATTTTATTAGCTTTTCACAGTTAGATAGTGCTAGTTCATGTGTGTCATATAGATAACAGTGTGATCACTCCTGTGTACTTATTTATAAGTCAGCAGTGATTGGCTAAAATTAATGTCTGTCAAAAGAACTGAGATAAGGAGGCAGTCTGCTGAGGCTTGGATACAAGGTAATCACAGAGGTTAGAAGTGTATTAATATAACAGTGTTGGTTGTGCAAAACTGAGGAATGGTTAATAAAGGGATTATCTATCTTTTTAAACAATAACATTTTTTAAGTAGACTCTCCCTTTAATATAAGAAGAACTTTGAAAGCAAACATCCAGAAATAAAAACAAAGCAATATAAAATTATGAGATGTATTGAAGCAAAAATGTTTGAAACTATGCAGATTATCTATTTGAATAAAACCCTATGGGGTAGATTACGAGTGGAGTGCTATTTTAACGTACACCCAAAAATTTGCCAAGGTCAATGGGGGACTGTGTTTTCTCTATAAATGTATATGTATATTGTTATATACATATGTATTTATGTGTATATACACACATAACTATATATATATATATATATATATATATATATATATATATATATATATATAAAAATCCAAAACAATTAGGCACTCTCCGGTTTTGAAGAAAATCAGTTTCTTTAATGTTATATTAAAGATACTGATTTTCTTCAAAACCGGAGAGTGCCTATTTGTTTTGGATTTATATTACATTGTTTAAAGAGCACCCTGGAAGCTGCTTAAATAATTTGGGAGTGCTGGTCTGTATCCTTGTGTTATATATATATATATATATATATATACTGTATATATATATATATATATATATACTGTATATATATATATATAAATACATATTTATTTATCGCTGCCTAACGCTACACAAATTTCCCGCTACGCTAGGTTGTTTGCTGTGGCAGCCAGCATAAAAACAAGGCTCCCATTAGAGCCTATGGAAGTGCGCTCTTGTGAGTGCTTGGCTTGCAGAAATGTACTTGTAATGCAAGCGTACATTTACGAGCGATGGTATTACTAAGTGGGAGCGCAAATATATATATATACTGTGTGTTTATATGTGTATATATATATATATATATATATACTGTGTGTATATATATATATATATATATATATATATATATATATATATATATATATATATACTGTGTGTTTATATATATATATATATATACTGTGTGTTTATATGTATATATATATATATATATATATATATATATATATACTGTGTGTATATATATATATATATATATATATATATACTGTGTGTTTATATATATATATACTGTGTGTTTATATATATATATATATACTGTGTGTTTATATATATATATATATATATATATATATATATATATATATATATACTGTGTGTGTATATATATATATATATATATACTGTGTGTTTATATATATGAAGTTTTCCTTTAAAAACATATGTAAACGTCATATTTATATAAAATCTGATGCCTTTAAAAAAACAAGAGAAATGGATAATGAATTCTTTTGTCTGTTGATGGTGTCTTATGCTCATGAATATAATATAACTTTTTAAATGTTTTCTTGCCGGTTCATTCCAAACCCAGATGGATGTGCTGAGAGTATTTATTGGATCCCCAGAAAGCCTAAATCTACGTAATATATTGTGGCATGGATTTGCTTCATCTTCTGAAATTCCGCCAAAGTAAGTTCAATCGTACTACATTAGCAATGAAATTTTAAAAATTGCTGTCGGAAATAAACAAAACATAACAAACAAACAAACAAACCAAGAGAATAACTTAAAATATGATTTTATAATTATTAAGTGCTTTTACTATTATGGAATCTATCATCTATACAAAAGATTATAAACTTTTATATGTTTAGTATCTGTTTACTCCATAACTATGGTGTTTTCTTATGTAGAACTAAATTATATTTAGACCTTTAGATATTTGCTACCATGAATTTGCGAGAAATGTTTCTTACTAGGATAGTTGAAATTATTATTTTTATCATAGATATTTTTTCAGAGCAAGAACTATTTTGTAATTTTTAAGAAAATCCTCCCAATAGCAAGTATATCTAGAATTCCAGACTTCTGTTTGTTACCTGTAAATGATTTTACACACCAAAAGAAGTGTAGGAGAAGAACTTTACAGAAATATGAGGGATGAGAGCAGGAAGATAATGAAATTAACTAAGGGGGGAGGGGGGGTTGTTTACAATTGCATACCCTGTCTGAATCATAAAAGTTTAATTTTGACTAGACTGTCCCTTTAAGTTTACACTTCCTGTAGATCACCTTGCTATAAATCATATTGTATCTCTCAAGCAGGGTCTGCTGCAAGTTTAGAAGGACATTAAGTACTAAATAAATTCTAGTAAGTATTTAAAACAAATGCAATCCTGACAATAATATCCAGATGCATTTTTAGAATTATATTAGCTATTTAAAGTGTAAAGTTTTACTGCTAGATTTAGAGTTGGGCGGTAGCCGTCAAAACCAGTGTTAGAGGCTCCTAACGCTGGTTTTTACCGCCCTCTGGTATTTGGAGCCAGTCATTAAACGGTCTAACGCTCACTTTCCAGCCGCGACTTTTCCATACCGCAGATCCCCTTACGTCAATTGCGTATCCTATCTTTTCAATGGGATCTTTCTAACGCCGGTATTTAGAGTCGTGGCTGAAGTGAGCGTTAGAAATCTAACGACAAAACTCCAGCCACAGAAAAAAGTCAGTAGTTAAGATCTTTCTGGGCTGGTTTATAGAGCTCTTAACTACTGTGCTCTAAAGTACACTAACACCCATAAACTACCTATGCACCCCTAAACCGAGGTCCCCCCACATCGCCGCCACTATATTTACATTTTTTAACCCCTAATCTGCCGCTCCGTACACCGCCGCCACTTACGTTATCCCTATGTACCCCTAATCTGCTGCCCCTAACACCACCGACCCCTATATTATATTTATTAACCCCTAATTTGCCCCCCACAACATCGCCGCCAGCTACCTACAATAATTAACCCCTAATCTGCTGACCGGAGCTCACCGCTAGTATAATAAATGTATTAACCCCTAATCCGCCTCACTCCCGCCTCAAAAACCCTATAATAAATAGTATTAACCCCTAATCTGCCCTCCCTAACATCGCCGACAGCTAACTTCAAGTATTAACCCCTAATCTGCTGACCGGAGCTCACCGCTACTCTAATAAATGGATTAACCCCTAAAGCTAAGTCTAACCCTAACACTAACACCCCCCTAAATTAAATATAATTTAAATCTAACGAAATAAATTAACTCTTATTATATAAATTATTCCTATTTAAAGCTAAATACTTACCTGTAAAATAAATCCTAATATAGCTACAATATAAATGATAATTATATTGTACCTATTTTAGGATTAATATTTATTTTACAGGCAACTTTGTAATTATTTTAAACAGGTACAATAGCTATTAAATAGTTAATAACTATTTAATAGCTAAAATAGTTAAAATAATTACAAAATTACCTGTAAAATAAATCCTAACCTAAGTTACAATTAAACCTAACACTACACTATCATTACATTAATTAAATACAATACCTACAATTATCTACAATTAAACTTAACACTACACTATCAATAAATTAATTAAATACAATACCTACAATTACCTACAATTAAACCTAACACTACACTATGAATAAATAAATTAAATAAAATACCTACAAATAAATACAATGAAATAAACTAACTAAAGTACAAAAAATAAAAAAGAACTAAGTTACAAAAAATAAAACAATATTTACAAACATTAGAAAAATATTACAACAATTTTAAACTAATTACACCTACTCTAAGCCCCCTAATAAAATAACAAAGCCCCCCAAAATAAAAAAAAATGCCCTACCCTATTCTAAAATAAAAATAGAAAAGCTCTTTTACCTTACCAGCCCTGAAAAGGGCCCTTTTCGGGGCATGCCCCAAATAATTCAGCTCTTTTGCCTGTAAAAAAAAACAAACATACAATACCCCCCCCCAACATTACAACCCACCTTTCCCTAATCTAACCCAAACCCCCCTTAAATAAACCTAACACTAAGCCCCTGAAGATCTCCCTACCTTGTCTTCACCACACCGGGTCCCGATCTGTCCAGAAGAGCCTCCGAAATCTTCCTCCAAGCCCAAGCGGGGGCTGAAGAGTGACGTCCATCCTCCGGCTGAAGTCTGGATCCAACCGGCAAATGAAGAAGTCCATCTTCGGGAAGAAATCTTCATCCTATCCGGGCAGAAGAGGACATCCGGACCGGCAACCATCTTGACCCAAGCGGCATCTTCTATCTTCATCCGATGAGGAACGGCTCCATCTTAAAGACCTCCAGCGCGGACCGATCCTCTTTTTCCCGACGTCCAACTGAAGAATGAAGGTTCCTTTAAGGGACTTCATCCAAGATGGCGTCCCTCGAATTCCGATTGGCTGATAGGATTCTATCAGCCAATCGGAATTAAGGTAGGACAATTCTGATTGGCTGATGGAATCAGATTGAGCTCGCATTCTATTGGCTGATCGGAACCTTAAAGGAGCCTTCATTCTTCAGTTGGACGTCGGAAGAAGAGGATCGGTCCGCGCTGGAGGTCTTCAAGATGGAGCCGGTCGTCATCGGATGAAGATAGAAGATGCCGCTTGGAAGAAGATGGTTGCCGGTCCGGATCTACTCTTCTGCTCGGATAGGATGAAGACTTTGGAGCCTCATCTGGACCTCTTCAGCCGTCGCTTGATAGAAGACTTCAGCCGGATGATGGATGTCTAGCCCCCGCTTGGGCTTGGATGAAGATTTCGGAGCCTGGAACGATCGGTGATACCTGGCATGGTGAAGACAAGGTAGGAAGATCTTCAGGGGCTTAGTGTTAGGTTTATTTAAGGGGGGTTTGGGTTAGATTAGGGGTATGTGGGTGGTGGGTTGTAATGTTGGGGGGGGTATTGTATGTTTTTTTTTTACAGGCAAAAGAGCTGAATTCTTTGGGGCATGCCCCGCAAAGGGCCCTTTTAAGGGCTGGTAAGGTAAAAGAGCTTTGAACTTTTGTAATTTAGAATAGGGTAGGGCATTTTTTTATTTTGGGGGTCTTTGTTATTTTAGGGGGCTTAGAGTAGGTGTAATTAGTTTAAAATTGTTGTAATTTTTTTCTAATGTTTGTAAATATTTTTTTATTTTTTGTAACTTAGTTCTTTTTTATTTTCTGTACTTTAGTTAGTTTATTTAATTGTATTTATTTGTAGGAATTGTATTTAATTTATTTATTGATAGTGTAGTGTTAGGTTTAATTGTAGATAATTGTAGGTATTTTATTTAATTAATTTATTGATAGTGTAGTGTTAGGTTTAATTGTAACTTAGGTTAGGATTTATTTTACAGGTAATTTTGTAATTATTTTAACTAGGTAACTATTAAATAGTTATTAACTATTTAATAGCTATTGTACCTGGTTAAAATAATTACAAAGTTGCCTGTAAAATAAATATTAATCCTAAAATAGCTACAATATAATTATAATTTATATTGTAGCTATATTAGGGTTTATTTTACAGGTAAGTATTTAGCTTTAAATAGGAATAATTTATTTAATAAGAGTTAATTTATTTCTCCAACATTGGTGTGTCCGGTCCACGGCGTCATCCTTACTTGTGGGATATTCTCTTCCCCAACAGGAAATGGCAAAGAGTCCCAGCAAAGCTGGTCACATGATCCCTCCTAGGCTCCGCCCACCCCAGTCATTCTCTTTGCCGTTGCACAGGCAACATCTCCACGGAGATGGTTAAGAGTTTTTTGTAGTTTTATTCTTCTATCAAGTGTTTGTTATTTTAAAATAGTGCTGGTATGTACTATTTACTCTGAAACAGAAAAGGATGAAGATTTCTGTTTGTAAGAGGAAGATGATTTTTAGCAGACAGTAACTAAAATCGATTGCTGTTTCCACACAGGACTGTTGAGATGAAGTAACTTCAGTTGGGGGAAACAGTTAGCAGTCTTTTCTGCTTAAGGTATGACTAGCCATATTTCTAACAAGACCATGTAATGCTGGAAGGCTGTCATTTCCCCTCATGGGGACCGGTAAGCCATTTTCTTAGTTAAACATAAAAGAATAAAGGGCTTCAAAAAGGGCTTAAAAACTGGTAGACATTTTTCTGGGCTAAAACAATTGCTTTACTAGGCATATTATGCAGATTCTAACTAATTATTGGTATTATAATCTTGGGGAACGTTTAGAAAAACGGCAGGCACTGTGTTGGACACCTTTTTCAGATGGGGGCCTTTCTAGTTATAGACAGAGCCTCATTCTGGGACTGTATAGGGTTTAAATGTAAAAACGGCTCCGGTTCCGTTAATTTAAGGGTTAAAGCTCTGAAATTTGGTGTGCAATACTTTTAATGCTTTAAGACACTGTGGTGAAATTTTGGTGAATTTTTAACAATTCCTTCATACTTTTTCACATATTCAGTAATAAAGTGTTTTCAGTTTGAAATTTAAAGTGACAGTAACGGTTTTATTTTAAAACGTTTTTTGTGCTTTGTTGACAAGTTTAAGCCTGTTTAACATGTCTGTACCATCAGATAAGCTATGTTCTATATGTATGAAAGCCAATGTGTCTCCCCATTTAAATTTATGTGATAATTGTGCCATAGTGTCCAAACAAAGTAAGGACAGTAATGCAACAGATAATGATATTGCCCAAGATGATTCCTCAAATGAGGGGAGTAAACATGATACTACATCATCCCCTACTGTGTCTACACCCGTTATGCCCACACAGGAGGCCCCTAGTACATCTAGTGCGCCAATACTTATTACCATGCAACAATTAACGGCTGTAATGGATAACTCCATAGCAAATCTTTTATCCAAAATGCCTACTTATCAGAGAAAGCGCGATTGCTCTGTTTTAAACACTGAAGAGCAAGAGGACGCTGATGATAACTGTTCTGACATACCCTCACACCAATCTCAAGGGGCCATGAGGGAGGTTTTGTCTGATGGAGAAATTTCAGATTCAGGAAAAATTTCTCATCAAGCTGAACCTGATGTTGTGACATTTAAATTTAAATTAGAACATCTCCGCGCACTGCTTAAGGAGGTGTTATCTACTCTGGATGATTGTGACAATTTGGTCATTCCAGAGAAATTATGTAAGATGGACAAGTTCCTAGAGGTTCCGGTGCCCCCCGACGCTTTTCCTATACCCAAGCGGGTGGCGGACATAGTAAATAAAGAGTGGGAAAGGCCCGGCATACCTTTTGTTCCCCCCCCTATATTTAAGAAATTATTTCCTATAGTCGACCCCAGAAAGGACTTATGGCAGACAGTCCCCAAGGTCGAGGGGGCGGTTTCTACTCTAAACAAACGCACTACTATTCCTATCGAAGATAGTTGTGCTTTCAAAGATCCTATGGATAAGAAATTAGAGTGTTTGCTTAAAAAGATTTTTGTACAGCAAGGTTACCTTCTACAACCAATTTCATGCATTGTTCCTGTCACTACGGCAGCGTGTTTCTGGTTCGAGGAACTAGAAAAATCGCTCAGTAAAGAATCTTCGTATGAGGAGGTTATGGACAGAGTTCAAGCACTTAAATTGGCTAACTCTTTTGTTTTAGATGCCGCTTTGCAATTAGCTAGATTAGCCGTGAAAAATTCAGGGTTTGCTGTCGTGGCGCGCAGTGTGCTTTGGCTAAAGTCTTGGTCAGCGGATGTGTCTTCCAAGACAAAATTGCTTAACATTCCTTTCAAAGGTAAAACATTATTTGGACCTGATTTGAAAGAAATTATTTCAGACATCACTGGGGGAAAGGGCCACGCCCTCCCACAGCATAGGTCTTTTAAGGCTAATAATAAGCCTAATTTTCGTCCCTTTCGCAGAAACGGACCAGTCTCTAATTCTGTATCCTCTAAGCAAGAGGGTAATACTTCACAACCCAAACCAGCCTGGAAACCAATGCAAGGCTGGAACAAGGGTAAGCAGGCCAAGAAGCCTACCACTGCTACCAAAACAGCATGAAGGGATAGCCCCCGATCCGGGACCGGATCTAGTGGGGGGCAGACTTTCTCTCTTTGCTCAGGCTTGGGCAAGAGATGTTCAGGATCCTTGGGCGCTAGAAATAGTTTCTCAAGGTTATCTCCTGGAATTCAAGGAACTACCCCCAAGGGGAAGGTTCCACAGGTCTCAATTATCTTCAAACCAAATAAAGAGACAGGCATTCTTACATTGTGTAGAAGACCTGTTAAAGATGGGAGTGATACATCCAGTTCCAATAAGAGAACAAGGAATGGGATTTTACTCCAATCTGTTCATAGTTCCCAAAAAAGAGGGAACATTCAGACCAATTTTGGATCTAAAGATCCTAAACAAATTTCTCAGGGTACCATCGTTCAAAATGGAAACTATTCGAACGATCCTACCTACTATCCAGGAAAATCAATTTATGACTACCGTGGATTTAAAGGATGCGTACCTACATATTCCTATCCACAAGGAACATCATCAGTTCCTAAGGTTCGCTTTTCTGGACAAGCATTACCAGTTTATGGCACTTCCATTTGGATTAGCCACTGCTCCAAGGATTTTCACAAAGGTACTAGGGTCCCTTCTAGCGGTTCTAAGACCAAGGGGCATTGCAGTAGTACCTTACTTGGACGACATCCTGATTCAAGCGTCGTCCCTGTCAAAAGCAAAGGCTCATACGGACATCGTCCTAGCCTTTCTCAGATCTCACGGATGGAAGGTGAACAAAGAAAAAAGTTCTCTGTCCCCGTCAACAAGAGTTCCCTTCTTGGGAACAATATTAGATTCCTTAGAAATGAGGATTTTTCTGACAGAGGTCAGAAAATCAAAACTTCTAAGCTGTTGTCAAGTACTTCATTCTGTTCCTCGTCCTTCCATAGCGCAGTGCATGGAAGTAATACGATTGATGGTTGCAACAATGGACATAGTTCCTTTTGCACGAATTCATCTAAGACCATTACAACTGTGCATGCTCAGACAGTGGAATGGGGATTATACAGACTTGTCTCCGACGATTCAAGTAGATCAAAAGACCAGAGATTCACTCCGTTGGTGGCTGATCCTGGACAATCTGTCACAGGGAATGAGCTTCCGCAGACCAGAGTGGGTCATTGTCACGACCGACGCCAGCCTAGTGGGCTGGGGCGCGGTCTGGGAATCCCTGAAAGCTCAGGGTCTATGGTCTCGGGAAGAGTCTCTTCTCCCGATAAACATTCTGGAACTGAGAGCGATATTCAATGCTCTCAGAGCTTGGCCTCAACTAGCAAAGGCCAAATTCATAAGGTTTCAGTCAGACAACATGACGACCGTTGCATATATCAATCATCAGGGGGGAACAAGGACTTCCCTGGCGATGAAAGAAGTGACCAAGATAATTCAATGGGCGGAGGATCACTCCTGCCACTTGTCTGCGATCCACATCCCAGGAGTGGAAAATTGGGAAGCGGATTTTCTGAGTCGTCAGACATTCCATCCGGGGGAGTGGGAACTCCATCCGGAAATCTTTGCCCAAATAACTCAATTATGGGGCATTCCAGACATGGATCTGATGGCGTCTCGTCAGAACTTCAAGGTTCCTTGCTACGGGTCCAGATCCAGGGATCCCAAGGCGACCCTAGTAGATGCACTAGTAGCACCTTGGACCTTCAACCTAGCTTATGTATTCCCACCGTTTCCTCTCATCCCCAGGCTGGTAGCCAGGATCAATCAGGAGAGGGCCTCGGTGATCTTGATAGCTCCTGCGTGGCCACGCAGGACTTGATATGCAGACCTGGTGAATATGTCATCGGCTCCACCATGGAAGCTACCTTTGAGACAGGACCTTCTTGTTCAGGGTCCATTCGAACATCCGAATCTGGTTTCCCTCCAACTGACGGCTTGGAGATTGAACGCTTGATTTTATCAAAGCGTGGGTTTTCAGATTCTGTAATAGATACTCTGATTCAGGCTAGAAAGCCTGTAACTAGAAAAAATATATCTGTTGGTGTGAATCTAAAGGATTCCCATGGAACAAGATAAAAATTCCTAAGATTCTATCCTTTCTACAAGAAGGTTTGGAGAAAGGATTATCTGCAAGTTCTCTGAAGGGACAGATCTCTGCTTTATCTGTTTTACTTCACAAAAGACTGGCAGCTGTGCCAGATGTTCAAGCATTTGTTCAGGCTCTGGTTAGGATCAAGCCTGTTTACAGACCTTTGACTCCTCCCTGGAGTCTAAATCTAGTTCTTTCAGTTCTTCAAGGGGTTCCGTTTGAACCTTTACATTCCATAGATATTAAGTTACTCTCTTGGAAAGTTTTGTTTTTAGTTGCAATTTCTTCTGCTAGAAGAGTTTCAGAGTTATCTGCTCTGCAGTGTTCTCCGCCCTATCTGGTGTTCCATGCAGATAAGGTGGTTTTGCGTACTAAGCCTGGTTTTCTTCCGAAAGTCGTTTCCAACAAAAATATTAACCAGGAGATAGTTGTACCTTCTTTGTGTCCGAATCCAGTTTCAAAGAAGGAACGTTTGTTACACAATTTGGACGTAGTCCGTGCTCTAAAATTCTATTTAGAGGCTACTAAAGATTTCAGACAAACATCTTCCTTGTTTGTTGTTTATTCTGGTAAAAGGAGAGGTCAAAAAGCGACTTCTACCTCTCTTTCCTTTTGGCTTAAAAGCATTATCCGATTGGCTTATGAGACTGCCGGACGGCAGCCTCCTGAAAGAATCACAGCTCACTCCACTAGGGCTGTGGCTTCCACATGGGCCTTCAAGAACGAGGCTTCTGTTGACCAGATATGTAAGGCAGCGACTTGGTCTTCACTGCACACTTTTGCCAAATTTTACAAATTTGATACTTTTGCTTCTTCGGAGGCTATTTTTGGGAGAAAGGTTTTGCAAGCCGTGGTGCCTTCCATTTAGGTGACCTGATTTGCTCCCTCCCTTCATCCGTGTCCTAAAGCTTTGGTATTGGTTCCCACAAGTAAGGATGACGCCGTGGACCGGACACACCAATGTTGGAGAAAACAGAATTTATGCTTACCTGATAAATTACTTTCTCCAACGGTGTGTCCGGTCCACGGCCCGCCCTGGTTTTTTAATCAGGTTTGATGAATTATTTTCTCTAACTACAGTCACCACGGTATCATATGGTTTCTCCTATATATATTTCCTCCTGTCCATTGGTCGAATGACTGGGGTGGGCGGAGCCTAGGAGGGATCATGTGACCAGCTTTGCTGGGACTCTTTGCCATTTCCTGTTGGGGAAGAGAATATCCCACAAGTAAGGATGACGCCGTGGACCGGACACACCGTTGGAGAAAGTAATTTATCAGGTAAGCATAAATTCTGTTTTTGTTAGATTTAAATTATATTTAATTTAGGGGGGTGTTAGGGTTAAAGTTAGACTTAGCTTTAGTGGTTAATAAATTTATTAGAGTAGCGGTAAGCTCCTGTCGGCAGATTAGGGGTTAATACTTGAAGTTAGGTGTCGGCAATGTTAGGGAGGGCAGATTAGGGGTTAATACTATTTATTATAGGGTTATTGAGGCGGGAGTGAGGCGGATTAGGGGTTAATACATTTATTATAGTAGCGCTCAGGTCCGTTCGGCAGGTCGAGGCGACGTTGGGGGCGGCAGATTAGGGGTTAATAAATATAATATAGGGGTCGGAGATGTTAGGGCAGCAGATTATGGGTACATAGGGATAATGTAGGTGGCGGGGGTGTACGGAGCGTCAGACTAGGGGTTAAAAATAATATGCAGGGGTCAGCGATAGCGGGGGCGGCAGATTAGGGGTTAATAAGTGTAAGGTTAGGGGTGTTTAGACTCGGGGTACATGTTAGAGTGTTAGGTGCAGACGTAGGAAGTGTTTCCCCATAGGAAACAATGGGGCTACGTTAGGAGCTGAACGCGGCTTTTTTGCAGGTGTTAGGTTTTTTTCAGCTCAAACAGCCCCATTGTTTTCTATGGGGGAATCGTGCACAAGCACGTTTTTGAAGCTGGCCGCATCCGTAAGCACCGCTGGTATCGAGAGAAAACCCAGCCATTCTGTGAACTCTAAATACCAGCGGTATTTAAAAGGTGCGGGGGAAAAAAAAGCATGCGTAGCTAACGCACCCCTTTGGCCGCCAAACTCTAAATCTAGCCGTTAGTTTTTATAAAGCTATAGACTTCATCCTGTTGTAATCTAGGATCTCTTTATCTAAACTAGGTTTTCTTTATCTGATCTTCTCTGCTTCGGCCAATTAGAGACATATATATATATATATATATATATATATATGAGTCACAAGTCTGATGTCTGCACTTCTAAAATTTAAGGGCTTTGCCTTCCTGTTAGAATTGAAATTCAATTACAGGAAATGGAGACAAAATAAATAACAAACATATATGATAATTTGCAATTGTGCACCTATTGTCATAGCTCTGCGGAATATATTGGCGCTTTATGAAGACATGATAATGTTAGACACTGCTGTTCATTTGAAATTTGTTTCTTGAACCGGTTGAGAATATTAATTTACAAAATATAATGACATCAGTTTATTTTAATATATAACTCTTTTCCACCAGATACTGCTCTATGCTTCTGTTGCTCACTGCTGGACTCGGACAAATTCTTAAAACCTACCTCTGTCGAACCAATTCATTACTTGTACATAGACCTTACTTTGCGTTCTACAGTCAAAAGGACGTATTTGTCTTTCCAGGTAAGCTTCTTGTGTAATTGTCTATAGACATTTGAATTTCCCTGTGAAAAACTGTTTTACTTAGCAAAATACTAGGGCCTCGATCCAATATAATTCGTCGCCAATATTTGCGCGGGTTTGGTATCCTATATACGGCGTAACTTAGAAGTTTGTCAGACCAATCACAAAGGGGTGCATCATGGGGCACAAGGGGTCAATCATGGGGCACAAGGGGTGCATCATGGGGCACAAGGGGTCAATCATGGGGCACAAGGGGTCATCATGGGGCACAAGGGGTCAATCATGGGGCACAAGGGGTCATCATGGGGCACAAGGGGTGCTGGAAGCCCTACAATCCCCTGTTGCTCTGTCTACACATGCTGATTCTATAGTTACTGCTGAGGTCCATGGTGATGGTGCTGCACCTGCTGGTCATCGAATTACATACTGCGGAGTTCCACTGCATGTAAGTGAAACTACTACATCCCACCCCCATTCCCTTAACCACCCTAATTACTGAAAATATATCATTAGTTCAATTCATGTTTTGATCACTATGATTTATTGACTATCATTTCGAGGAATGAAAATGGATGTTTATACCTTATGTTCACACCTTCTGTAAAAACATTATTATTGAGATATATATACCCATGTGCAGGGATAGGCAAGGTGTCCTTCACTAAAAGTCTTTACCTTAGAAAATGTCCGCCACACCCTTGGCTCGTGCCTATCCCTGCACATGGGTCAATTTCTATTGGATGTGAGAAACCTTGATTTACATCTTAAAAGTGAATATCACTATATGTACCGTTCATACACAACTATGTGATGTGGTTTAGAGAACATGAATATGTCATAAACATGATAATATTACCTTTTTGGGGCCATTTCCACACAGGCCTTATTATATTTTTCAACAATATTAGTGTACTAAAACACCCCTCACATGGATGTGGATGACAATTATATGGTAAATAACAGAGGACAAGATTTAGGCTGAAATATAACAATATTTTTTTTTTTAGGCTTCTTAGATGAGGGGGCTGAGGTGCCTGGAGTGGCTCTCCTGACTCTCCTGGGTTGTGTGGATTCGGAGGATTCTGCAGGAGTGCTGGCCACAGATGAGAGGCTGGAGGCAGTGTCCTGCTGGTGTGTGAAATGCTCCACCAACACACCTGACAGTTGGTTTTGTTCCCTCCATCTGTTGTCACTCTGAATCTGCATGTCCGAAATAACTCTCATCATCTGAGATTGGTTCTGGACTATACCACTTAAAGATGCTGCCATGTCCCGTTTCAGCTCAATGGAACGCTGGAGTAAAGTCTGTTGGCTCCTGTAAAACCTGCGTTGGTCTCTCTGCATTCTCTCGCAGGTTGATGTGAGCCTCTCGCAGGTTGATGTTTGCCTCCTCTGGAGGGCAATGTATTCGTCGCCCAGGGCAGAAGTCAGAGGATCTAAAGGCTCTTCACCAGCAGGGATTCTAGGCGCAGGTTCACCTCTAGCTGCTGTTGCATCTGGAACAATGCTGGCTGGTGCCTCAGAAGGAACAATGCTGGCTGGTGCCTCAGCAGGAACTACCACAGCTATATGCTCCTCTTCATATGCTGGCGCTCTTCCAAGGGAAGTGGATGGTGGAGCTCTCCGGGTGGACTGGTAGTCCCATTGACGACTGGTGTGCGACCACTCAGGCTGACCAGTTTGTATGTCCTGGTGGTAAAAGTCCTGACTGGCCTGGTATTGGGAGGGGGTAAAGACATCTACCCTTTGGGGATGCCTTGGCTGCCCCTCATAACCAAAAGAATAGTCCTCCGGCCAGGGCTCCTCTTCAAATCTTGGTGGCATGACATATGGGTCCTCAACAGAGGCAATCCAACCCACCTCATGCCTGGGAGCATACTGTTGAGGGATTCTCTGGCCTGGTGGTAGTGGTGGAGCCATCCTCTGGCCTGCTGGTTGTGGTTGAGCCATCCTCTGGCCTGGTGGTTGCGGTGGATGCATGGCCGTTTGCACCCTGGTGACAGGAGGTTCTGTGGAGGAGTCAAATGATGAGAGGTATTAGTACAATCATATATATATCCATGTGGGCATACAATGTACATTGATACATGCTAGGGCCTATACTCATTCTCATGTCAAACTCTATAAAATGCATGTGCACATTGTGATTTGTGATATGAGGGATTTTAATATGCAAAGTATACATGTATGTGTTTCATACAATAGTTTTGTGTACATGTCAGTGATGGAGAAAATGTGTTCTTTAAGTGACACTATGGTCACACAATTTCCTTTAGCCTGATGTAGGCACATAACGTGCTTTCTTGAGCTAAAAGTATTGTGATGGCTATAGTGTCCATTTACTGAAAACTCTACATGTGGCTTGTGGCCTGTGTTACTCCGAGACATGTTAGTATTTAACTATTCCACCTCATGTCATGAATTTAAATGTGTTAAGTAGCATTAAATGGACATTAAACCCATTTTTATTCTTTCATGATTCAGCTTGAGCATGCAATTTTAAACAACTTTGTAATTTACGTCCATTACCTAATTTGCTTCATTCTCTTGATATTCTTAGCTGAAAAGCATATCTAGATAGTCTCAGAAGCTGCTGATTGGTGGCTGCACATGAATGCCTCATGTGATTGGCTCACCCATGTGCATCGATATTTAATAAACAAAGAATAACAAAATAATGAAGCAAATTACATAATAGAAGTAAATTGGGATGTTGTTTAAAACTCTATTCTCTATCTGAATAATGACATAAAAAGCTTTGGTTTAATGTCCCTTTAATGTGAAATCTAATTGTAGATGTTTTTGTTAGTAGTCCAAATACCATGCTCCTCATTGTGTACATGAATGTGTGACATTAAAGGATGTTATATCTAAAATACATATAATATTGGTGTGTGGGATGTTACTCACCAGCATGCTGTGCTGATGTTGCAGTCCCTGAGTCACGAGCCCCTGGAAGTCCACGGACTGCTGTGACGCTCAGGGACCTGCGAATGAGCTCCTGACACTCATTATATTCCGCCTCCTGGTGAGGACCACCGCCTGTTATCCTCTGCTGCATGGCTTCTTGGCCCATTTTCTCCTTGACCCGCCTCTTGCAGTCATTCCACCTTTTCTTGAGCCCTTCCACATTCCTCCTCTGCTGGGCCACGCCGTTGACTGCCTCCTCGACCCTCAGCCATGCATCTTTCTGCCTTTGGGCAACTCCTTTGCCCTTCTCTTGGCCAAAGAGGGCGGTGTGGTTCTCCAGGACGGCCTGGACTAGCGCGAGGTTTTCTGCAAAAGAGAAGTTGGGGCACCTCATGTGCTCCTCGTCCTGGGCCGCCTGGCTCCCTCCCTGGGATGTCCCTGGTGTGGGTTCCTCCCTATCCTCTCCCTCCTCCACCCTTCTATCCCCATGTGCACCCTCTGTCCCTCTTCTGAGTGTGCCTGACCTTGGGGCAACCCCACTCCCATGCTCCCTTCTAACTCTCCCCCCTCCACTCACTCCCTGACGAGGACCCTGCTGCTCCTCCTGTCCATAATCCTCTCCCTGCAACTCCCCTTCCCTCCTCCCCCCGCCCTAGTTCTCCCTGTCATCCTCAAACTACACACACTCACACTCCCACTTCAGTCACACACAATCACAACCAAACACTCAGCCTATCACACTGTAAAAGATAAATAAAATGTGTGAGGTGTTAGAAAAAAAAGTGTTGTGTATTTTGTATATGTGTGTATGCAAAATGTGTGCAATATGTTAAAAAAAAGTGCAAGTAAATGTACAGGCTTAACAATCCGACCTAACTAACTTAATGAAATGCTCCTCTCTCACTACTCTTACCACTAATCTCTCTACTCACTGTAGTGTGCTGTAGCTCCAAGAACCAACCAAACACACTAAAGAAAATGGCAGCTGCGCATGGGTTTATGTATGAATTTTGAATGGCGTAATTACGTGTCACATCTTTTAGAATTGGCCGTTGTTTTTTTACGATTCGTAGGCTAATTTGCATAAAACTACACTTTATTGAGACTTTACGTGAACAAAATACTGGCGTAAGTACTTGCGACGACTAAAATGTCTATTTGCGCACATTTTAGTTGATCGCAGGTTTTTCCTACTTACGCCAGTTTAGCATCTGACGGCGCAGTATATTGGATAGGTCGAGTTGCAAGGTGAAATTATGGGCGGCGTGGGTTCCCTTGCTTGCGCCGAAAACTACGACCTATATCGGATCGCGCCCCAGTTGAGACTAAAAAGTCCATAGATTTCAAAATAAAAACAAATCACTTAGGGTAAGTTTTAGGGTAAGTTAAAGTGTGATATTTTATCCTAGATACTCATTGTCAGAGAAAGGGTAAAGTCAGAAATTTTCTTTTATGAATGTAAAAGAGTAAATTTTAAACATTAGGCAATTTTCTGTTTTTTTCGTAGGGTGGTTAGAGTCCACAGGCCTGCAATTTAACTACTGGCCACCAGGAGGAGGCAAAGATTCCCAAAACTCCAAGAACATTCAATCCCCCCCACCTCTCTGAGATCACAGTCTTATCTTTTCCTCCACAGGAGGAAGGTGAAGAATTGAGGTGCTCCAGATTCTTTACTGAAAGGGGTCCTCAGACGGATTTGAGGCCCATTTTCCCCATCAGAGAGCTGTTACTTGGACTGAGGGTAGATAGGAGTATGGGTCATTGACACTGTTATTCCTACAGCTCAGCTTTGCAATTCATGTATGAATCATTTTTTTCATGATAACCAAACTAATGTTGTCCTCCCACTGTTTGTTCTGTATAGGGGAGGTATTTAAATTTTGCTCTGGGAATTAAAGACTTTGTGCGCACAACAATATACCTATCCCCTATACCATCACCTGCTCCTATGATTTGCTTTTCAGGACAAATATTTTCAGTTTGTTGCTCTTCCGTTTGGTCCAACTACAGCTCCCAGAATGTTTAAAAAAGTACTGTGAATTCTCTTGTCTGTATTAAGAGCTCAAGGTATTTTGTTGGCTCCATACCTGGGTGATATCTTGGTTCAGGCTCCATCTTTACCTTTAGCAGTATCTCATACCAACAAACATTTGTTGTCTCTTCACAAACATGGTTAGAGAATCAATATTCCAAAGATTTCTCTTTCTCCTCAAACCAGAGTATCTTTCCTAGGAGTCATTATAGACTCAATTTTAATGAGACTTTATTTAACAGATCAAAGGAGGTCAAAGTTACAGGCAACATGTGCAAGGCTGCAGTCAATTTCCAACCCTTTTGTAGCTCTATGCATGGAAGTGCAAGGTCTGATGATTGCAGAAACAGATGCTATTCCTCTTTCATGGTTTCACATGAGACCTCTTCAACTTTGCATGCTACATCAATGGTGCAAGGACTACACTCCGCTGTTTTAAAAAAAAAAACATCTTGGATTCCAAAGCAAGGTAGTCTCTGTCCTGGTGAATAAATCACCAGCCCATTTCTCTGTGGTCATACTTTGTACTTTTGATCCCCTGGACAATAATTACTACAGATGCAAGTCTCTCCAGTTGGGGGACAGTGTGGGGATCCAGGAGAGCCAGGGAGTTTGGTCTCCTCAGGAGACGAGGTAACCAATACATACCTTGTAATATTGCATAATCTTCATGTCCCTTCAGAGAATGCTTTTTCTGAAAAGAGAGACTTACCTGCATTTTCAATCGGACACTGTGGCTCATATAAATCATCAAGGGGGATCATGCAGTTCCCTAGCAGTAAAGGAGGTCTCACAGATTTATTAATTTGAATTTAGAATAATCTCTGTATACTTTCTGTGATTCACATTCCAGGAGTGAGCAACTGGCAAGCAGATTATCTCAGTTGACAATCTCTTCATCCAGGGGAATGATCTCTACATCTAGAGGTTTTCAATCAGATTGTAGAACAATGGGACCTCCCAGAGATGGACCTGATGGCTTCTCATTTAAACAAGATTCCCAGATACTTTGCAAGATCCAGGGATCTTTCAGAGGAGTTTTAAGATGCTCTAGCAGCTCCTTGGTCATTTTGTCTTGCTTATATATTTCCACTAACTGTTCTGATTCTTAGAGCAATAGCTCAGATCAAGCAGGAGCTTTCATCTGTAATTCTGTTTGCTCCAGCTTGGCCACGCAGAACTTGGTTTGTGGATCTGGTTTAGATTTTCAGTTCTCCTCCGTGATCTCTTCTACTACGACATTACCTACTTTCTCAAAGTTCATTTTATCATCAAGATCTTGAGTCTCTCAGCTTCAAAGCTTGGAAATTAAATGCCTAATTTTAAAACAAAGAGGATGCTGTAGTGGACAGCCAGAAAGTCTGTAGGAAAAAAACTATCACAAGATATGGAACGTGTTTCTTTGTTGGTGCAAAACAGCAGAGTTTTAGAATCCATTCTTCCAATTCTGAAAGACAGTTTAGATAAAGGTTTATCTGCCAGTTCCTTAAAGGGCCAGTAAACCCACAAAATAATGTTATATAATTCTGCACATAGTGCAGAATTATATAACATCAGCTTAGCGCCATCTTTCTACCTGAAAGAATTTCAGAGAAAAATTCCTATGAAAGTTATTTTTACAGTACGCCGCTCCTGGCATTACTGAGCCGGTCTGTTTGTTTTCCCTAAGCGCATGTCTATTCACAGCCGGCCCTATCACGCTGTTAAACTTAATTTAGCTCGCTCCTGCTACCAGAGCGGGAGCGGGCTACATTGAGTTTAATAGCGCGATCGGGCCGGCTGTGAATAGACAGCGTGCCCGATGCGCTTAGGGAAAACAAACCGACCCGCTCAGTAGAGCCAGGAGCGGCGTACTGTAAAAGTAACTTTTGTAGGAATTTTTCTCTGAAATCCTTTCAGGTAGAAAGATGGCGCTAATCTGATGTTATATAATTCTGCACTATGTGCAGAATTATATAACATTATTTTGTGGGTTTACTGGCCCTTTAAAGGGACGCATTTCAGCTCTTTCAGTTTTTACCACAAGAAAAAGGAATTGACATTTAAAGTTGTGTTAAGGCTTTAGTTGGGTTAAAACCAGTGACTGAACCAATTTCTCCTCCTTGGAACCTTAATTTGGTTTTAAGAGTTTTGCAGGATACTCATTTTGAACATTTACTTAGTTTGGACATTCAGCTTCTGTCTTGTAAGGTTTTGATTCTCCTAGCAATATCTTCTGCCAGAAGAATTTCTGAATTATCTGCTTTTTCTTGCAAGCCTCCTTATCTTATTTTTCACCTTGATAAGGTGGTTTTAAGGACCAAAATTTGATTTATTACCTAAAGTGGTTTCTTTGACTAACATCAGTCAGGGGATTGTGGTTCCGTCCCTTTGTCCTAATCCAAAAAATTCAATAGAAATTCTCCTACATAATTTAGATGTACTGAAAGCATTACAATTCTACTTACAAGCTACAAAGGATTTTAGCCAATCCTCTAATTTGTTTATTTATTTCTTGATTCCACATAAAGGTCAGAAGGCCAAAGTCATTGCTTTAGATTCTGCGCTAAAACTTTTGATTCACCAGTCTTTCTTCGGAATGTCTCCCCAAAACACATTATAGCGCACTCTACTAGATCAGTTTCCACTTCCTGGGCTTTCAAAAATAAGGCTTCTGTTGAACAAATTTGTAAGACAGCAACATGGTCATCCGCACATACTTTCACTAAATTCTACCACTTTGATGTGTTTGCCTCTTCTGAGGAAGTTTTTTGTTAGGAAAGTTCTCCAGGCAGCAATGTCTAGTAATTAGTTGCCTGCCTTTTAAAAATGTTTTGTCCCGCCTAATTACTAGTGAACTCCACAGCTTGGGTATTAGTTTGCAGGAGTAATGGCTTGTGGACACTTGCTAACTTTTGAAAGAACACAAAATGTATGCTTAACTGATAAATTCATTTATTTCATGGTGGTAAGAGTCTAAGAGACTCACCCAGTATCATTAAATTTAATTACATTTCTTTCTGGCACCAGTTCCAGTTTGCACCTCACTTTCCCTGATTTGTCCTTTCCTACCTATGTACTTTTCCTTTCTTGGCTATACTTCCGACTGGAATACTAGAGAGGTGGGATGGATTTAGTTTTGGAAATCTTTGCCTCCACCTAGTGGAGTTGAATCCCAGGAGTAATTACTTGTGGACTCTCACCACCATACAATAAATTAATGTATCAGGTAATTATTAAAAAAAAATAAGCAATTCCCTAAAATACTGCTTGCTATACAGAAGAGTAAGCTTATACAGTTAAGTTTTGCACTACCCCTTTTCATTTTCACATAGAGGTTTGGCTGCTCCACTCCATTACAATTAGGAGACAGTGGCCAGTTATCCTATTCAACAAACACAAGAAAGGGCAGATCTGTGCACTGCATGTTCTTCAAAATAATTTAAATTCTTCACCTTTTTATTTCTTATAATTTTCTCGAAAAAATATTTACAACCTGTATTTTATACATTATATCTATTTTGGGGAATATGGAAATTTAAAGGGACAGTAACACTAAATAAATGGTGTATATATAGTGAGGTTTTCAAAGAGTAGATTAGCTTGAGAATAGGTGTATGGTGTTTGTTTGTTTTTTTAAGAAATCAATGTACAATTTGAGTTTCTATAAAGTAATGGGTTATGCCATGTTCTGACCTAGTCTCTATCTAATCTATTCTGCAGAAAAGAAATAGGGACAAATACTAGAGTCGCTAAAATGTCTTTATTAGCTTACTGATATCTTTCCTTAACATTTCTAGGCTTTTAAATCTAGGATACCTATGTTACTATTTGGCTGCACCTATTTTATAGAAATTGAGTGGAATTGGAAAGCCCACCATTTTTAGGGTTAAAGGGACAGTCTAGTCAAAATTAAACTTAAATGATCCAGATAGGGCATGCAATTTTAAACAACTTTCCAAGTTACTTTTATCATCAAATTTGCTTTGTTCTCATGGTATTTGTTGTTGAAAGTTAAACTTAAATAGGCTCATATGCTAATTTCTAAGTCCTTGAAGGCCATCTCATATCTCAGTGCATTTTGACAGTTTTTTCACAGCTAGACAACACTAGTTCATGTGTGCCATATAGATAACATTGTACTGATTTTCGTGGAGTTATTTATGAGTCAGCACTGATTGGCTAAAATGGAAGTCTGTCCAAAGAACTGAGATAAGGGGACAGTCTGCAGAGGCTTAAATACAAGGTAATCACAGAGGTAAAAAATATATTAATATAACCGTGTTGGTTATGCAAAACTGGGGAATGGGTAATTACGGGATTATCTATCTTTTTGAATAATTAAAAAAATCTGGAGTAGACTGTCTCTTAAATTACAGGAAAATAGGACATAATTAATTATAAAAATATACTGCAGTTTTTTTTACTATGCAAAATTTAACATTTTATATTGCAATATCAACATCTTTATTGCCCTGTCAAGTTCATAAAGAGTTTCTCTTCTAGGTTATGCAGCAGAACTAATTGTGTGTGTGTCTAATATTTACAGATATTACCAATGAGATGCTTTCAGTGGCTGAAAAATTAGTTAAGAAATCAAAGTTTGTTTTGAAACATATGGTACCTCTCTGGATCGAAGCACTTACAGCATTCAGACAAGACAGGTAAAAATATATCTTGAAATATGGTTTTAATCTGTAAATTATTAAATAGGGGAATTGGACTTTTCTCTTGATGTGTGTTTACCACCTAATGGAACACTTTCAAATGTAATATCAGTAGGATATATTTATACACTATTCCAAACTTAAATCACAACACAGTTTAATTTTATTGTCAAATTTACTTTGTTCTGTTGATATCCTTTGTTGAAGAGCACACCTAGTTAGATTTATCATTCACATCTGTCACATTTTGAACTACTACTGTTTGTATTCATAACAAAAAAAAGGAAACCCACAACTCAAGTCTGAGCACCTGCTTCCCTCCCTACCTTTTGCTTGAGGCTTTCAGAACAGGGAGATAAGTGGTTCTTGTGGGCTTTGGGTTAGTGTTGTTTTGTGGAAGGTGCTTGACAGGAAGGGAAAGGTCACGGATGGGGTGTGTCATGTTTGAAGTCTGGGGATTCCCTAAAGAAACAGAAAATGTGCCCTATGGGGGGAGAGAAAGCTGGCAGACCTCCCAAACCGTGACAAAACTGCCGTATTCGGGAGGGTTGGGAGGTCTGCATCTGTTTTATAAAATCATTGTTTTCTGTTATCCTGTCACTGTTTACCTGCAGATAGTGTTTATGTGTGTTTTTCAGATATGCTGACAGTGCTGTCTTGTTACTCCCTCAGCTTGAAACTGGGCTGAGGTTGATCTTTATCACAGTTAATAAGTGCCCAGAGAGGATACTCACTGCTGAGGTAGGGCTGCAGGCATCAGTATCTGCAGATTTCTTTAGGGGTGGGGCATATAATGTCAGATGCAAACTTTATTTGGATGTATTAAGACAAATGTATATATTAACACTTTTTCATTTAAATCAAGAACCATAGGATTTCTAAATAATCATATACCGGTAACTCATAATTTGAAAGAATATAAAAAAATGCATTGACTTTATTTTGCTACATTAGGTGGTACAATTTACCTTACCTGCTCCACTGTATTTATATATATATATTGTGTGTGTGTGTATATATATATATCTATATATATATATATATATATATATATATATATATATATATATATATATATATATATATATATCTATATATATATATATATATATCTATATATATATATATATATATATATATATATATATATATATATATATATATATATATATATATAAATATAATAAAAGTTGTGTAAATATACTATTTAAGCAGACACACACATATTGTATGCATTTGTATTATGACCCTGGGAAAGTCTCCCTAAGGTTGATGGGGAAACCAGACGTAGAGTCCTTTTCCCAATGTGCTTAGAGGAATATGGCTGCATCTCACTGACAAGTTCCTTGTTCAGAGGAGGATTGCCTGGTATTTCAGAGCTGGAGTGACCTAACTAGGTGGGATCAGACTGGTATACTTCAGGAAAGTTCTCCTCTGTTAAAAACACAATTGGGCTAAAAGAGGCTGCTTGTAGGTGGTAACTTGCCATAGACATAGCTACTAAGCTGTTCGTTCCTGATAGAGTGCTTCTTTTTCTCTATGCATTTGGATTGTGACACACACATATATATATATATATATATATATATATATATATATATATATATATATATATATATATATATATATATTAGAGTTGTGCGTTCGGCAGTTTCGTTCACTGCTGAATGTGGAAGTAGGAGGCTGCTTTTGGTATTTGAAATTCAAATCCAGATCTTATTGTGTTTCAGTGGCACAAGAGGATATTAGACTCGAAAAGATCCAAATACCGAAAACAGCCTCTGACTTCCGCATTCAGCAGTGAACAAAACTGCCAAACACACACCTCTAATATATATACTTGTATAAGTGTTTGTGTGTGCGCGCATTTGTAATTATTAAGAATTTTCGAATGTTTACACAGTGACTGTAAAGGGACAGTCTAGTCAAAGTTAAATGTTGATGATTCAGACAGGGCATGCAATTTTAAACAACTTTCCAATTTACTTTTATCATCAAATTTGCTTTGTTCTCTTGGTTTTCTCTGTTGAAAGCTAAACCTAGGTAGGCTCATATGCTAATTTCAAAGCCCTTGTAGGCCGCCTCTTATCTCAATGCATTTTGACAGTTTTTTACAGCTAGACAGCACTAGTTCATGTGTGCCAAATAGATAAAATTGTGTCCACTTCCATGGAGTTACCTAGGAGTCAGCACTGATTGGCTAAAATGCATCACTGACAAAAGAACTGAAATAAGGGGGCAGTCTGCAGAGGCTTAGATACAAGGTAATCACAGAGGTAAAAAGTATATAAATATAACCGTGCTTTTTATGCAGAACTGGGGAATGGGTAATAAAAGGATTATCTTTCTGTAGTAGACGGTCCCTGTTCTATTATCTGCATGTTTAACATGTTCTTCTCTTTTGCATTTTTCAGTCAGCAATTTTATATACAACCTTTGATGAAGTAAGTTATGTTTTTTAATTTAACATACTTTTACTTTTTTTTTATAATCAAGATTGTTAATTAAATATTTAAAATCTAGTTGAAGTTATTCAAATATTTACTTAGCAAGTTAGTGTGAAAGGAAAATGGAGCTCAAGTTTGTCCAACGTTTTCCATGCAAACTTGCACCTAGATTTAGAGTTTTGCGTTAGCCGTCAAAAGCAGCGTTAAGGGGTCCTAACGCTGCTTTTGGCCGCCCACTGGTATTTAGAGTCAGCCAGGAAAGGGTCTAATGCTCACTTCCCTACCGCGATTCCAGGCTACCGCAGATCCCCTTACGCCAATTGCGTATCCTATCTTTTCAATGGAATCTGCCTAACGCCGGTATTTGGAGTCTTGGGAGAAGTGAGCGGTAGACCCTCTACCGACAAGACTCCTACCGCCAAAAAAAGTCAGTAGTTAAGAGCTTTATGGGCTAACGCCGGAATATAAAGCTCTTAACTACTGTGCTACAAAGTACACTAACACCCATAAACTACCTATGTACCCCTAAACCGATGCCCTCCACATCGCAAACCCTATAATAAAATGTTTTAACCCCTAATCTGCCGACCGGACACCGCTGCCACCTACATTATACCTATGAATCCCTAATCTGCTGCCCCTAACATCGCCGACCCCTATATTATATTTATTAACACCTAATCTGCCCCCCCCCCCCCAACATCGCCGCCACCTTACCTACACTTATTAACCCCTAATCTGCCGACCGGACATCGCTGCCACTATAATAAATGTATTAACCCCTAAACTGCCGCACTCCCGCCTCGAAAACACTATAATAAATTGTATTAACCCCTAATCTGCCCTCCCTAACATCGCCGCCACCTACCTACAATTATTAACCCCTAATCTCCCGCCTGCACCGTCGCCGCTACTATAATAAATTTATTAACCCCTAAACCTAACTCTAACCCTAACACCCCCTAACATAAATATAATTTAAATTAAACGAAATAATATTCCTAAAATGAAATAAAATAATCCTATTTAAAACTAAATACTTACCTAGAAAATAAACCATAATATAGCTACAATATAACTAATAATTACATTGTAGCTATTTTAGGATTTATATTTATTTTACAGGCAACTTTGTATTTATTTTAACTAGGTACAATAGCTATTAAATAGTTAATAACTATTTAATAGCTACCTAGTTAAAATAAATACAAAATTACCTGTAAAATAAATCCTAACCTAAGTTACAAATACACCTAACACTACACTATCATTAAATTAATTAAATAAATTACATACAATTAGCTAAAATAAAATACAATAAAATAAACTATACTATAATACAAAAACAAACAAACACTAAATTACAAAAAATAAAAAAGAATTACAAGCAGTTTAAACTAATTACACCTAATCTAAGCCCCCTAATAAAATAAAAAAGCCCCCCCAAAATAAAAAAATCCCTACCCTATTCTAAAATACAAAAGTAATCAGCTCTTTTACCAGCCCTTAAAAGGGCTTTTTGCGGGGAATTGCCCCAAAGTAATCAGCTCTTTTACCTGAAAAGAAAAATACAATACCCCCCCCAACATTACAACCCACCACCCACACACCCCTACTCTAACCAACCCAAACCCCCCTTAAATATACCTATCGCTAACCCCCTGAAGATCATCCTACCTTGAGTCGTCTTCACCCAGCCGAGCCGAATTCTTTATCAAAGGTGCGCAGAGGAGGTCCTTGATCCGGTAGAAGTCTTCATCCAAGCTGCAAAGAAGAGGTCCTCCATCCGGTAGAAGTGTTCATCCAGGCGGCGTCTTCAATCTTCATCCATCCGGAGCGGAGCTGATTACTTTGGGGCAATGCAACGCAAAAATCCCTTTTAAGGGCTGGTAAAAGAGCTGATTACTTTTGTATTTTAGAATAGGGTATGGAATTTTTTTATTTTGGGGGGATTTTTTATTTTATTAGGGGGCTTAGATTAGGTGTAATTAGTTTAAACTGCTTGTAATTCTTTTTTATTTTTTGTAATTTAGTGTTTGTTTGTTTTTTGCATTATAGTATAGTTTATTTTATTGTATTTTATTTTAGCTAATTGTATGTAATTTATTTAATTAATTTAATGATAGTGTAGTGTTAGGTGTATTTGTAACTTAGGTTAGGATTTATTTTACAGGTAATTTTGTATTTATTTTAACTAGGTAGCTATTAAATCGTTATTAACTATTTAATAGCTAGTGTACCTAGTTAAAATAAATACAAAGTTGCCTGTAAAATAAATATAAATCCTAAAATAGCTACAATGTAATTATTAGTTATATTGTAGCTATATTGGGGTTTATTTTCTAGGTAAGTATTTAGTTTTAAATAGGATTATTTTATTTCATTTTAGGAATATTATTTCGTTTAATTTAAATTATATTTATGTTAGGGGGGTGTTAGGGTTAGGTTTAGCGGTTAATAAATTTATTATAGTAGCGGCGACGGTGCGGGCGGGAGATTAGGGGTTAATAATTGTAGGTAGGTGGCGGCGATGTTAGGGAGGGCAGATTAGGGGTTAATACTATTTATTATAGTATTTTCGAGGCGGGAGTGTGGCGGTTTAGGGGTTAATACATTTATTATAGTGGCGGCGATGTCCGGTCGGCAGGTTAGGGGTTAATAAGTGTAGGTAAGGTGGTGGCGGCGACGTTGGGGGGGGGGCAGATTAGGGGTTAATAAATATAATTTAGGGGTCGGCGGTGTTAGGGGCAGCAGATTAGGGGTTCATAGGGATAATGTAGGTTGTGGCGGTGTCCGGAGCGGCAGATTAGAGGTTAATGGTATAATGCAGGTGTCAGCGATAGCGGGGGCGGCAGATTAGAGGTTAATAAGTGTAAGGTTAGGGGTGTTTAGACTCGGGGTTCATGTTAGGGTGTTAGGTGTAGACTTAGAGAGTGTTTCCCCATAGGAAACAATGGGGCTGCGTTAGGAGCTGAACGCTGCTTTTTTGCAGGTGTTAGGTTTTTTTTCAGCCCAAACTGCCCCATTGTTTCCTATGGGGGTATCGTGCACGAGCACGTTTTAGCTGCTTACCGCTACCGTAAGCAACGCTAGTATTGAGGGTTGAAGTGGAGCTAAATTAGGCTCAACGCACCCTTTTTTGAGCCTAACGCAGCCCCTCAGACAACTCTAAATACCAGCGCTGTCTTAAGGGTGCTTTGGGAAAAAAAGCAGCGTTAGCTATGCGGGTCTTTACCGACAAAACTCTAAATCAAGCCGATTATTTTTCTCTAATAAGGCCGGATTACAAAATTTTAGAAACTATGTTGAAAGAGACAAATTTATGGCCTTCTGTATTAAATAATATAGAATTTTTTATATCTATGCAATAGATGCAAACCCTAAAATAGGCACAAACCTATATAGACTTCAACATGAAATCATTAACTGCATAACTAACTTTTTAATCCAGAGATCACATGCATGATTAAAGGGATATGAAACCAAAATATTTTCTTTCACGATTCACGTAGTGCATGCAATTTTTCGCAACTTCCTAATTTACAACGTGTATCAATTTTTCTTCGTTCTCTTGCTATCTTTGAAAAAGCAAGAATGTAAAGCTTAGGAGCTGGTCCATTTTGGTTCAGCACCCTGGGTAGCGCTTAATGATTGGTGGCTACATTTTATCACCAATCAGCAAGCGCTAGTGTTTAGTGATGTTCATATTTGATGTGATCAATTAACCAGTTATGCTCTTTAGCCATAGAGAGATGTGTGTATGCCATTTAAGAGATTTGGACAGGGGCTTTATCAGTATAGTAGGCATGTGTGTTTGTTGGTTTATTGGTATTGCTAATTTGTATTAGTGTAAGTGTGCTTATTATTACTTTTTAAAGTTTAATTGAGCTGGTAGTGTTTGGTGACATTGCTTCCTAATGTGCAAAAGTAATGTTAAAGGGACACTGAATCCAAATTCGTGATTCAGATAGAGCATTCAATTTTAAGCAACTTTCTAATTTACACCTATTATCAAATTTTCTTCGTTCTCTTTCTTTCTTTATTTGAAAAAGAAGGCACCTAAGCTATGTTTTTGGTTCAGAACCATGGACAGCTCTTGTTTATTGGTGGGTGATTTTATCCACCAATCGGCAAGAACAACCCAGTTTGTTCACCAAAAATGGGCCGGCATCTAAACTTACATTCTTGCATTTCAAGTAAAGATACCAAGAGAATGAAGACAATTTGATAATAGAAATCAATTAGAAAGTTGCTTAAAATTGCATGCTCTATATGAATCACAAAAGAAAAAATGTGGGTTCAGTGTTCCTTTAAGGGCAAAAACTTTTTTGCTAATAAGTGGAAAAGTGTTTTCGAGGTGTTTAACAAGTTATCTTAAAGGGACACTGAACCCAATTTTTTTCTTTTGTGATTCAGATAGAGCATGCAATTTTAAGCAACTTTCTAATTTACTCCTATTATCAAATGTTCTTCCTTCTCTTGGTATCTTTATTTTAAATGCAAGAATGTAAGTTAAGATGCCGGCCCATTTTTAGTGAATAACCTGGGTTATTCTTGCTGATTGGTGGATAAATTCATCCACCAATAAAAAAGTGCTGTCCAGAGTTCTGAAGCAAAAAAGAAGCTTAGATGCTTTCTTTTTCAAATAAAGATAGAAAGTGAATGAAGAAAAATTGATAATAAGAGTAAATTAGAAAGTTGCTTAAAACTGCATGCTCTATCTGAATCGCAAAAGAAAAAAATGTGGGTTCAGTGTCCCTTTAATGGATAGAAAGGTCAAAGTCAAACATGAAATGTGCATAGTTGCATTTCAATGTGAAATAGAAGCATTTTTGCAATATACTTCTAGTGAAAGGTATTACTGTTTTCTCCAACATAGGTGTGTCCGGTCCACGGCGTCATCCTTACTTGTGGGATATTCTCTTCCCCAACAGGAAATGGCAAAGAGCCCAGCAAAGCTGGTCACATGATCCCTCCTAGGCTCCGCCTACCCCAGTCATTCTCTTTGCCGTTGTACAGGCAACATCTCCACGGAGATGGCTTAGAGTTTTTTAGTGTTTAACTGTAGTTTTTATTATTCAATCAAGAGTTTGTTATTTTAAAATAGTGCTGGTATGTACTATTTACTCTGAAACAGAAAAGAGATGAAGATTTCTGTTTGTATGAGGAAAATGATTTTAGCAACCGTTACTAAAATCCATGGCTGTTCCACACAGGACTGTTGAGAGGAATTAACTTCAGTTGGGGGAACAGTGAGCAGTCTTTTGCTGCTTGAGGTATGACACATTCTAACAAGACGATGTAATGCTGGAAGCTGTCATTTTCCCTATGGGATCCGGTAAGCCATTTTTATTCAGACAGTAAATAAGGGCTTCACAAGGGCTTATTAAGACTGTAGACATTTTCTGGGCTAAATCGATCATATTTACACATATTTAGCCTTGAGGAATCATTTAATCTGGGTATTTTTTGTAAAATAATATCGGCAGGCACTGTTTTAGACACCTTATTCTATAGGGGCTTTCCCTAATCATAGTCAGAGCCTCATTTTCGCGCTGGTATGGCGCACTTGTTTTTGAGAACAGCATGACATGCAGCTGCATGTGTGTGGAGCTCTGATACATAGAAAAGTCTTTCTGAAGGCATCATTTGGTATCGTATTCCCCTTTGGGCTTGGTTGGGTCTCAGCAAAGCAGATTCCAGGGACTGTAAAGGGGTTAAATATAAAAACGGCTCCGGTTCCGTTATTTTAAGGGTTAAAGCTTCCAAATTTGGTGTGCAATACTTTTAAGGCTTTAAGACACTGTGGTGAAATTTTGGTGAATTTTGAACAATTCCTTCATACTTTTTCGCAATTGCAGTAATAAAGTGTGTTCAGTTTAAAATTTAAAGTGACAGTAACGGTTTTATTTTAAAACGTTTTTTGTGCTTTGTTATCAAGTTTATGCCTGTTTAACATGTCTGAACTACCAGATAGATTGTGTTCTGACTGTGGGGAAGCCAAGGTTCCTTCTCATTTAAATAGATGTGATTTATGTCATAAAAAATTTAGTAAAAATGATGCCCAAGATGATTCCTCAAGTGAGGGGAGTAAGCATGGTACTGCATCATCCCCTCCTTCGTCTACACCAGTCTTGCCCATACAGGAGGCCCCTAGTACATCTAGCGCGCCAATACTCCTTACTATGCAACAATTAACGGCTGTAATGGATAATTCTATCAAAAACATTTTAGCCAATATGCCCACTTATCAGCGAAAGCGCGACTGCTCTGTTTTAGAAAATACTGAAGAGCATGAGGACGCTGATGATATTGTTTCTGAAGGGCCCCTACACCAGTCTGAGGGGGCCAGGGAGGTTTTGTCTGAGGGAGAAATTTCAGATTCAGGAAAAATTTCTCAACAAGCTGAACCTGATGTGATTACTTTTAAATTTAAGTTGGAACATCTCCGCGCTCTGCTTAAGGAGGTGTTATCCAATTTGGATGATTGTGATTATCTGGTCATTCCAGAAACACTATGTAAAATGGACAAGTTCCTAGAGGCCCCGGGGCCCCCCGAAGCTTTTCCTATACCCAAGCGGGTGGCGTACATTGTTAATAAAGAATGGGACAGGCCCGGTATACCTTTCGTACCTCCCCCCATATTTAAAAAATTGTTTCCTATAGTCGACCCTAGAAAGGACTTATGGCAGACAGTCCCCAAGGTCGAGGGGGCGGTTTCTACTCTACACAAGCGCACCACTATACCCATAGAAGATAGTTGTGCTTTCCAAGATCCTATGGATAAAAAATTAGAAGGTTTGCTAAAAAAGATGTTTGTTCAGCAAGGTTACCTTCTACAACCAATTGCATGCATTGTCCCTGTCACTACAGCCGCGTGTTTCTGGTTCGATGAGCTAGAAAAGGCGATTATTAGTAATTCTTCTTCTTATGAGGAGATTATGGACAGAATTCGTGCTCTTAAATTGGCTAATTCTTTCACCCTAGACGCCACCTTGCAATTGGCTAGGTTAGCGGCGAAAAATTCTGGGTTTGCTATTGTGGCGCGCAGAGCGCTTTGGTTAAAATCTTGGTCAGCGGATGCGTCTTCCAAGAACAAATTGTTTGACATTCCTTTCAAGGGGAAAACACTGTTTGGCCCTGACTTGAAAGAGATTATCTCTGATATCACTGGGGGCAAGGGCCACGCCCTTCCTCAGAATAGGTCTTTCAAGGCCAAAAATAAACCTAATTTTCGTCCCTTTCGCAGAAACGGACCAGCCCCAAGTGCTACGTCCTCTAAGCAGGAGGGTAATACTTCTCAAGCCAATCCAGCCTGGAGACCAATGCAAGGCTGGAACAAAGGAAAGCAGGCCAAGAAACCTGCCACTGCTCCCAAGACAGCATGAGATGCGGGCCCCCGATCCGGGACCGGATTTGGTGGGGGGCAGACTCTCTCTCTTCACTCAGGCTTGGGCAAGAGATGTTCTGGATCCTTGGGCGCTAGAAATAGTCTCCCAAGGTTATCTTCTGGAAGTGATTCATCCTGTTCCATTAAAAGAACGAGGGATGGGGTTCTACTCCAATCTGTTCGTAGTTCCCAAAAAAGAGGGAACGTTCAGACCAATCTTAGATCTCAAGATCCTAAACAAGTTTCTCAAGGTTCCATCGTCCAAAATGGAAACCATTCGAACTATCCTTCCATCCAGGAAGGTCAATTCTTGACCACGGTGGATTTAAAGGATGCGTATCTACATATTCCTGTCCACAAGGAACATCATCGGTTCCTAAGGTTCGCATTCCTGGACAAGCATTACCAGTTCGTGGCGCTTCCTTTCGGATTAGCCACTGCTCCAAGGATTTTCACAAAGGTACTAGGGTCCCTTCTGGCGGTGCTAAGACCAAGGGGCATTGCTGTAGTACCTTACTTGGACGACATTCTGATTCAAGCGTCGTCCCTTCCTCAAGCAAAGGCTCACACGGACATAGTCCTGGCCTTTCTCAGATCTCACGGATGGAAAGTGAACGTGGAAAAGAGTTCTCTATCTCCGTCGACAAGAGTTCCCTTCTTGGGAACAATAATAGACTCCTTAGAAATGAGGATTTTTCTGACAGAGTCCAGAAAAACAAAACTTCTAAACTCTTGTCGGATACTTCATTCCGTTCCTCTTCCTTCCATAGCGCAGTGCATGGAAGTGATAGTTTTGATGGTAGCGGCAATGGACTTAGTTCCTTTTGCGCGCATTCATCTAAGACCATTACAACTGTGTATGCTCAGTCAGTGGAATGGGGACTATACAGACTTGTCTCCGAAGATACAAGTAATTCAGAGGACCAGAGACTCACTCCGTTGGTGGCTGTCCCTGGACAACCTGTCACAAGGGGTGACCTCCCGCAGACCAGAGTGGGTCATTGTCACGACCGACGCCAGTCTGATGGGCTGGGGCGCGGTCTGGGGATCCCTGAAAGCTCAGGGTCTTTGGTCTCGGGAAGAATCTCTTCTACAGATTCTGGAACTGAGAGCGATATTCAATGCTCTCAAGGCTTGGCCTCAGCTAGCGAGGGCCAAGTTCATACGTTTTCAATCAGACAACATGACGACTGTTGCGTACATCAACCATCAGGGGGGAACAAGGAGTTCCCTGGCGATGGAGGAAGTGACCAAAATCATTCAATGGGCGGAGACTCGCTCCTGCCACCTGTCTGCAATCCACATCCCAGGAGTGGAAAATTGGGAAGCGGATTTTCTGAGTCGTCAGACATTGCATCCGGGGGAGTGGGAACTCCATCCGGAAATCTTTGCCCAAATCACTCAACTGTGGGGCATTCCAGACATGGATCTGATGGCCTCTCGTCAGAACTTCAAGGTTCCTTGCTACGGGTCCAGATCCAGGGATCCCAAGGCGACTCTAGTAGATGCACTAGTAGCACCTTGGACCTTCAAACTAGCTTATGTATTCCCGCCGTTTCCTCTCATCCCCAGGCTGGTAGCCAGGATCAATCAGGAGAGGGCGTCGGTGATCTTGATAGCTCCTACGTGGCAACGCAGGACTTGGTATGCAGATCTGGTGAATATGTCATCGGCTCCACCATGGAAGCTACCTTTGAGACGAGACCTTCTTGTTCAAGGTCCGTTCGAACATCCGAATCTGGTCCCACTCCAGCTGACTGCTTGGAGATTGAACGCTTGATCTTATCAAAGCGAGGGTTCTCAGATTCTGTTATTGATACTCTTGTTCAGGCCAGAAAGCCTGTAACTAGAAAAATTTACCACAAAATATGGAAAAAATATATCTGTAGGTGTGAATCTAAAGGATTCCCTTGGGACAAGGTAAAGATTCCTAGGATTCTATCCTTTCTTCAAGAAGGATTGGAGAAAGGATTATCTGCAAGTTCCTTGAAGGGACAGATTTCTGCCTTGTCTGTGTTACTTCACAAAAAGCTGGCAGCTGTGCCAGATGTTCAAGCCTTTGTTCAGGCTCTGGTTAGAATCAAGCCTGTTTACAAACCTTTGACTCCTCCTTGGAGTCTCAACTTAGTTCTTTCAGTTCTTCAGGGGGTTCCGTTTGAACCCTTACATTCCGTTGATATTAAGTTATTATCTTGGAAAGTTTTGTTTTTGGTTGCAATTTCTTCTGCTAGAAGAGTTTCAGAATTATCTGCTCCTCCTTATCTGGTGTTCCATGCAGATAAGGTGGTTTTACGTACTAAACCTGGTTTTCTTCCAAAAGTTGTTTCTAACAAAAACATTAACCAGGAGATAGTCGTGCCTTCTTTGTGTCCGAAACCAGTTTCGAAGAAGGAACGTTTGTTGCACAATTTGGATGTTGTTCGCGCTCTAAAATTCTATTTAGATGCTACAAAGGATTTTAGACAAACATCTTCCTTGTTTGTTGTTTATTCTGGTAAAAGGAGAGGTCAAAAAGCAACTTCTACCTCTCTCTCTTTTTGGATTAAAAGCATCATCAGATTGGCTTACGAGACTGCCGGACGGCAGCCTCCTGAAAGAATCACAGCTCATTCCACTAGGGCTGTGGCTTCCACATGGGCCTTCAAGAACGAGGCTTCTGTTGATCAGATATGTAGGGCAGCGACTTGGTCTTCACTGCACACTTTTACCAAATTTTACAAGTTTGATACTTTTGCTTCTTCTGAGGCTATTTTTTGGGAGAAAGGTTTTGCAAGCCGTGGTGCCTTCCATTTAGGTGACCTGATTTGCTCCCTCCCTTCATCCGTGTCCTAAAGCTTTGGTATTGGTTCCCACAAGTAAGGATGACGCCGTGGACCGGACACACCTATGTTGGAGAAAACAGAATTTATGTTTACCTGATAAATTACTTTCTCCAACGGTGTGTCCGGTCCACGGCCCGCCCTGGTTTTTTAATCAGGTCTGATAATTTATTTTCTTTAACTACAGTCACCACGGTATCATATGGTTTCTCCTATGCAAATATTCCTCCTTAACGTCGGTCGAATGACTGGGGTAGGCGGAGCCTAGGAGGGATCATGTGACCAGCTTTGCTGGGCTCTTTGCCATTTCCTGTTGGGGAAGAGAATATCCCACAAGTAAGGATGACGCCGTGGACCGGACACACCGTTGGAGAAAGTAATTTATCAGGTAAACATAAATTCTGTTTTTCTGCTGCATATGCACATATCCTGTGAGGGCTCGTGCACCAATATTTAAAAACCACAACTTCTCAGAGAGTCAGTGATGGATTGTATGACACAAATTATATCTTCATAGAAGCAATACAGACCATTTTCACAAACTCGCACAGGATATGTGCGTATGTCGCAGAAAAAAAACGGTAATATCTTTTACTAGAAGTATTTTTGCTAATGGAAGTAAATTGCAAAATGTCTTACATTTTTTTAAATTTGAAATGCATTTATGCACATTTGAGTTTGGACTTTTCTATCTGTTTAGCTTTGGCGTATGTTAAGTGAGAAATGTGTTGTTAAGGTATTAAGAATGTGTATTGTGATTAGTAATAAAAATCTGGCCAATGATATAGGGCCATTTGTCACAGAACAGATAATGAAAAACGTGCTGCTACTAAATAATGAAAATGGTAGACTGTGATTGCATCAACATTGCAAAGTGCTCATCTGCAGCCATTAACATTCAGATAATTATCTAAGAATAATACGATAACCCCATAATTAGCTAGGATGCAAAAAATGTAATTATCCAATAATAATAGAATGTTTCTTTAACTTTTGTATCACATACCTAGTGCCTTTCAGTGCATTAGACAGGTGTCCACATACTTTGGGCCATAGTGAGAGAGAGAAAGGATGAACTGAACAAAATATGATTGCAGCTTTCTTACTGCAAATTTTCAGTAGCATATAGTATAGTAGCATATAGTATATTTTATTGTACGCATTTTAATATTTAAAGTATGTTATTGCATTCTTTCCATAGATACTAGCAAAGCGACTAAATGCCCATTCAGAAAACCTGGTCCCGAAAATACTTGGAGAAGCAGCGATGGTGATAAACTCAAATCCACTGTATCTTTGCTCCTTATAGAATGCAGACAGTCTAGGCTTTAGAGAGAAAATATTTGCCTTTACATGTTGATAACTTCAAATTCTGATTTCTTTCCTATGGCATGGAGAGTCCACAACGTCATTCCAATTACTAGTGGGATATTCAACTTCTGGCCAGCAGGAGGAGGCAAAGAACACCCAACAAAGCTGTTAAGTGTAACTTCCCTTAACCATAATCCCAGTCATTCTCTTTGCCTTTGTCAATAGAGGAGGTGCGAAGTTGGTGTCTGAAGATATTTAATCCTTTTATGGGTACTTTCCCTGCAAGCAAGGATTAGGGGCTATGCTGTGTCCACGTCAATCTCTTTAGTAAGAGTAGTGGTGGCTTTTAGCAGTTAGAAGGCGGCAAGGTTGT